>NC_022017.1:23242976-23258008 GCF_000317375.1 Microtus ochrogaster | reverse complement strand
CATCACCATCAGCATCACCCACCCACTACCATCACTGTCAATATCACCATCATCATCACCCACCCACCACCATCACTGTCAACATCACCCATCATCATCACCCTCACCACCACCATCACTGTCAACATCCCCATCAGCATCACCCACCCACTACCATCACTGTCAACATCACCCATCATTATCACCCTCACCACCACCATCACTGTCAACATCACCATCATTATCACCCACCCACCACCATCACTGTCAACATCACCCTTCCCATCATTATCACTATAACCATCACCATTGTTACCATCAATATCATTCTCACAGTCATAACCCTCACTATCATCATCATCACCACTATCAGCAGTAGCAGCACCAATAATACCACCAACACCATCAACCTTTACCCCACTGTCTTAGTCAGGGATACTATTGCTGTGATGAAACGCCATGGCCAAAAGCAACTTGGGAAAAAATGTTTCTTTGTCTTATATTTCCATACTACAATTCGTCCCTGAAGGAAGTTAGGACAGGAACTCAAGCAGGGCAGAAGTCCCATGCAGGTTCTCCAGCTGTCAGTTCAGAGGCTGTGAGCTCTCACTAGCTCAGGTCAGCTGTCTCTGTGGTTTTCACAATCATGCTCTTGATCCTCCTTGTTCATATGATCCCTCCTCCCTCTCTTTAACTAAGCTCCAGGAGCTCAGCCCAGTGCTTGGCTGTGAGTCACTGCATCTGGTTCCATCAGTTACTGGATGTAGGTTCTATGATGACAATTAGGGTAGTTACTAATTTGATTATAAGGGAAAGCCAGTTCAGGCACCCTCTCTGCTATTCTAGGAGTCTTAGCTAGGGTCATCCTTGTGAATTCCTGGGAGTTTCCCTAGCACCTGCCAACCTTCTTCCTTATAGAACCCCAAGCCAGCAGCCCAGGGGTGCTCCACCCACAATGGGCTGAGCCCTTCCACATCACTAATTAAGAAAATGCCCACAGGCTTGCCTACAGCCCCATTTTATGGCGCCATTTTCTCTGATGAGGTTCCCTTCTCTCTGATGACTCCAGTTTATATCAAGTTGACATGAAACTACCCTGGACAACATCTACTATCACTTTTATCATCTTCATCACCACCATAATGGCCACACAACCACTGTTACTGTGATTGTGAGGCTCAGCATTGTCCTTATCATCTTTACCACCACCATTACCTTCATCATAACCGTCAACATCTTTTGCAACATCATGTACGACTACCATCGTGATCATCATCATCATCCTCACCACCCTTCCTACCATCGGCATCACTGTCACCATCAATATCCTCACCGTTCCTACAAAACCATTAGCATTGTCCTTATCATCTTTACCACCACCATTACCTTCATCATAACCATCAACATCTTCTCCATCATCACGTACAACTATCATCGTGATCATCGCCATCATCCTCACCATCCTTACTACCATCGGCATCACTGTTTCCATCAACATCCTCACGGTTCCTACAAAACCATTAATCTCGCCATCCTCACTTTCACCAACAACATCACTATCACCACACAGCTATCACCATCACCATGATCCTCCTTATCATTGCCATCCCCTAACCAACCTGTCATCAACATCACCGCCATTTTCTCTATCATCATTATATGAAAAACCCCGACTTTCACACAAGGGGAGAAATTAGAAGATTAAAATTAGTACAGTAGGTATCAAAGCAAGGTAAGATGTGAATCCATAGAAATTCCCTCAGGTAACATGGCAAGCACCCACAAAGGCCATGGTATGTACCATGGAGAAATTACTGATTCATCTGTGCAAGCTCAGTGTTAGCACACGAGAAGGTTGAAGAAATAACAGAAACCTTAGTAAAGATGTTACAATGAAAGGCCATCTCCCGGGGCAGAGGGACCGCAGGCTTTCAAAAAAGTACAGAGGAAAGAGCACGGGGATCAAAGAAGATGAGCTGTAAAGCCCTGGCTGCACCAACAGAACTATGAGGATGGGAGAGCTGACTGGGTTAGGAAAAAGGAAGGCAGGAAAGCGAGCTGCAGAACGGGGCCTCGGTGTGAGCCCAGCTCTCAGCTGCAGCTTGGAGTCTTACCTAGACCTCTGCATCTCTCTAAGAGTTCGGTTTAGCCTGAAAACCAGCATGTGTGCCTAGATGTTTTCACTCCAGGATGTGGGAAAAGCGCTGTCCTGACCTGAGCAAGGAGAGAAGCCATTGGTCCAGGTGGGGATGCTGAGGCAAATGGTGAAGGACATAGTCCAGGGGTGTGGCTCAGCTCCTGTGCAGTCATGTCCAACTGCGTGTCTACAGGAGGACAGATAATCTTCTAGAACACCCAACATATGTCATCTACCACATACTATACTTCGTACACATACCAATCATAGGTGACCCATGGCAAATGCACCGTAAAGTCACATGGTGCATGAACCATGTATACATAAACCCCTCCAAAGCTTGCCACAAATAGACAATACATATGCCACGTACTGCACCACGCGTATGGAATATATCCTCTATGCACACAGCACCAACCTCATCATACAGACTCACACCCCACGTGTACCACACACTTCACATACATTATATACATGACCCCCACCTAGTGCACACCTCACACGCCTCTGCCCTGTGCCCCACACTGCCACATGCCTCGTATAAAGACCACCTTTCTCAGCCACGCATCATCCATACACCTCACACACCACACACATCATATATGCCATGAACACTGGTACACACCTGCCCTCAGGAAGCCCAGGCTGTAGTTTGCCTAACAGTAGTGTGGAGTGGGTCTGACTTCGCCAAAGCTTCTTCGATCCCCCACGTGGTTTTTAGACAAACCACTTATTTCCCCCAAAGAACAGCGATAAAGCAGGCCAATGTCTTATGAGCAGAAACTGGGGACTTATTTCTTCAAGACCTGAAATGAACTGGCAGTACCCTGGGTGCTCAGGGCTTTGTGCATTCACAGAGCAGGGAACTGCAGTGCAGGCCTGGACTCTGAGGAGTGAAGAATCTCTGATCAGCATCCTCATCCATGTGGCAGCAAGAACAGGACAATCAGGGGCTCCAGCATGCCAGGATCTATCCCGGTGTTCAACCTGACGCTTTGTTGCTATTTCAAGAAGATATGGTAGATTGTCCAGTAATACTCGTGTAAGGTAAATAAAACTAAAAGATCAAAAATGAATTTTTAACTGAACATAGAATCTGTGGATGCTGCACTGGGACTTGGGCTCTGAAGCCAAATAAATATCACTGTTATTATTGTCTCTGTTTAATGAATGCCTACCCGTGAAGATGAATGGCTCCTAATAGGAGCATGTGTGGGTTTTTTTCTATCTTCTGAGGTTGTAGCACTAGGAGCAGATGTGAGTCCCCTTGAGGCTATGTCAGTGCAGCTTTCTATATGGCTAAGTGAGACTCAAGATATCCCAAGAGCACTCAGCTGTCCCATTCTCTGCCAGCTTCCATAGACTGTGGGTACTATGAAGTGCTCACAACAGGGGGTGCATACCAGGAGGCAGACTATCCATCCAGCTGCTAGGGATGAAACTGGGTTTTCACAATGACTCTAAAGGGGAGATGGCTTCTGGGTATGGACTCGTGAAAGCCCAGATACAGCGTCTGTGGAGAAGACGGATAAGGGGAAAGCCCACTCTGCTGGTCTCTGGTGTGGAGACACTCTAGGCAGAACATCTGACCTGCCTGAGCTGGGCATCCACAATGGAGCTGAGAATACCTAAGACAACAGGCCATGAAGTCTACCTCACACTACCCATGATGGCTATCTTCCTGTGTTTGGTGTCTTGATGGCCTCTCCAGGAAGGAAAACTCCAGCAGAGCCGGCAGCCTGATCCCCGAGCAGGGGGATTACCACCATAAACTAAAGTCCTTTGATTTGGCTGATCTGCTGTCCCTGCAAGGGTAGTTGTAGCATGGATTCTAATTGGTCTTAATGATAAACATTTGGAGTCAGATATTAGGGGGTGAAAACTGAAAGACCAGAGAAGTAGAGCAGTCAGTCACTGGAGTTCTTACGTCTGTGAAATCCTCAGACCCAAAAGGGACTGAGCTCCTGTCTCTCTCCAGCCAGCCATATCACTTCCTGTCTCCAACTCCTAGTTCTGGGATTAAAGGTATGAGATCCCAAGTGCTGTGATCAAAAGTGTGAGCTTTTTAGATTTTTTAGATTGCTCACAACTCAACTCAAGTAGACCAGTGTGGCCTTGAACTCATCTTCCTGCTTCCACTTCCCGAGTGCTGGGATTAAAGGTGTGTGCCACCACTGCCTGGCCTCTATGGTTAACTAGTGGCTACCTCCACCCTCTGATCACCAGGTGAGCTTTATTTGTTAGAGTACAGACAAAACATCACCGCAGGTAGTGGCCATAACCAATGGCTCTGAATGGCCCTTCGTAGCACTGGGATCTAGCATGACTCAGCAGGAAACAATCAGTTTATTCACACTTGCAAAGTCTGTGACTGTGTGGGTGAATGAGTAAATAAATAAATACAATTAATTAAGTTCTTGTATGAGAGTGTTTTACAAATCAACCTCAAGTTGCCCAGCTCAGTTACCTGTCTGTCATATGACTAGCACCTCAAGGATGTTTGTTAAATGGCTGGATGAGTCTAGGACCATAGGCTATGGGCTTCCTCCCTTCATTGCTGGTCCATGCATCTACAGAGTACCTTGCTGAGTGACCCTCGCACTCACGAGGAGGTCCTTGTTTCCCTCGTGCTTAGGAACTTCATTCCCCTGGTCCTGTGCGGTTTATGTGAAGTTCGCTAGCTGGGGATGATGGATCTTTTCTTCATAGGTACAGAATGAGAGCAAATCTTCTTTTTTCTACTTTTCCTCATCAAAACCAAGTCAAAGGATTGTTCTCCTCGGCTCCCCTCTTCTCTGCTATCCTCTTCAAGGATGCTGTGTAGACGTGAGCCCTGAGAAGCTGGTCTAAGGGTGATGCTAAGCAACTCACCTGTCCACCTTCACCTGGCCTGAGAGAAATGGAAATTGTGACCTGTTCTCTCTTAGTCTTCCAAACACGTCATGTAGGAGGCCACATCACTCAAGTGGCTTCCCCTCTCTACCTGAAATGGCTTGTGAAAGACTCACCCTGCAAGCCACCACCAACCTTTGTCCTGGGAAGTGACAGCATACCCAGCTCAAGGTATCATGCAGTGTAGGCAACAGAAGAGGGATATGTCCTGCTGTCGGCCAGGGGAAAATGTTATACAGGGAACAAATTCATCTCTGCGGGCTTCCATAGATTTCCACAGCTCTGCACTTCTACCTACAGCCCTGGCTGGCCCACTTACCCGTGGTTTCTTCAGGAAAGATGTATCTGTGCCCTGTGGCCTTGTTCTAGAACATAGGAGAAGGACCCTCTAGAAGTAGCACTGAATAAATTAGATTAGCAGGTATGTGGTGTGACCACAGGGCCTTACAGCAGGGGCCCTGGTGATCTGGGTGGACACTTTGATTGCTGTGAACCTACCCTCGCTTAGACTCTGCTTCTTCTATAGCTGGGTGGTATGGGGAGCTGGTTTTGTGGAACCTAAGAGAATCATCACCCAGGTCAGGGAAGCGGAAAGGAAAGCAAGATGTGAGGAAGCAGCATCTCCAGGGCCTTCAGGGCTGCACCAGGAAGCAGGGTATCATCTGAGTGGGTGGGAGCCAGGGTGGGAAGCGCGCACTCACTGTAGTCTGTGCATCATGACGAACAGCACCAGCTCACCCCCAATGACTGGCACCTCCAGGAAGTGCCAAGTCGAGACTCCCTTCTCTCCGTGTGTGCCAACAGCAAGAGGCCGAGCTGCAAAGACAGCTGAGGAGAGCAGATGCCTCGCGGTGCCTCTCATAGGAGCTTACAGTCTCTGCGGACTCAGCGTGCCCAGGAGATTGGAGTGCAGACAGTCAGGGCAAGGAGGGCCTCACACAGCCCTCCACACTGGCGAGCTGGCTTTTTGAGTTTTGCTCCTGCCGTACTGGGGAGTTCTTAGCCATCTGTTGTTGCCAGACACTCCAGCCTTTCTTGGACACCCCGAGTGCTTCCTGGAGTCGCTGAAACACAGAACAACTTGAACCACGTGATTCCTCTGCAGAACTGACCCAGTGACAGCCAAGGTAGAGCCTTCCTGAGCTCAGGTGACCAGTTTATCCAGGTATATCTGGGGCCTTCCTTGCTTTCCAGGAATCCTACAGTCCTGACAAATATGGCCTCTGAATTACCATGTGTGTGTGTGTGCAAGGGGCCGCACTCCTCAAGTAGATGTGTGGCTGGGCAGAAGGATTCAGATGCTCAACAACAAACAAAAGCTGTAGAGAAGAATCATAGCATCCTGATGGTCCTGTGCCCATAGTCCCAGAGGCACATGAATGGAGAACATAGCAGGGCTGGGGTAAACCAACCTCGTCCTGCTGAGATATGTGCAGCTTCAGTCCGAGGGTGGAAACTGACTGATCCCAAAGGACAAAACTCCCAAAGCAGCCAGGATGGATTCCTTCTGTCACCCTGGCTTGGCCAAGTGGACAACCATCCTTCTCTGGCCCAGAGCCCCTGGACTCCTGTCCTTGCCACGAGTGTGCTTGCTGGGGAAGGATTGGCACTGGACTGCCAAGTCTGATTGGTCAGCTCTGGCCAGGAGGAGTCTTTAATAAAACAAGTCATTGGACAACCAAAGTTGCATCTTTAGTGTGTTTGGAATACTGCAGCCTGGAGTCCAGAGCCATGTCCTTCTCCGCAGTTTTACTACCCGCCTAACACCCATACACATGTACTATTGATTTTTCTTCCCAGAGGATGTAAGAAATATGCTAATTGGTCACTGTAAAAAGGCCTCTGCTCCTCCAGGCTGCCAGCCCACATCCTGAATTGTTCGGCCCTCAGAGAACTCCAGAATTAGAGAAAGACCATGCCCACTGAGGTCCTGTGAGTCACGCCCTCGTTCCAGTTGAAATGTGAGCATGATACTTGGAAATTGACTAGGACCATGTACCAGGAAGGGCAGTGACTCTTGGAGAGCCCACAGTAAACTCCTAATAATGTGGATCTTCAGTTGCTGCTCCTTGAGCTATCGACCTGGCTTCCTTCTGGACTCCTCAGCAGCCATGTATTCTTCCAAGACTTCAAAGAAAGCAGGTGCCCTGGCTGTGGTGGGCTTCTACCCCCTGGACATTGGTTGGTACTTGCCTCTTGCTGGTGCTGATGCTGGGAGCTGGGAGAGTAGCATCTGAGCCCCAAGTTCTACTAATTTGGCTGAGTTCCTCGTAAGTCACTCGTCCATCTCTTCCTTAGGCGGCTTTGGTCACTACACAATAAAAAAATAACATGCACGGAGTCACCCAATGTCCCCCATTCTGAGCCAGCAGGGGAAGGGGCCTTGTTTACCATATCAGTCATACAGTGGTGTAAACCCCAATGTGTGGTGATGTTGCAGTAAACGATTGAAGAATGGAAGGGATAAAGATTAGCATTTAATACCAACCCACATCGGCATAGACATTCTTCTGTACCCCTGTCCTTGGGTCCCTGCTGTACTCACCCTCACACAGTTACACTCCCCCTAAGAGAAGCCATCTACACTGCTGCTCAGAACTCGCGGGCCCAGACATGGAGATATCTGCAGATCCTGCTGGACACTCCCTTTGCAGAAGGTTCTGTTAGGCTCTCTCTGCCTTCTGTTAGCCATAAAACCACACACCCAGAGCAAGGCATCATAGAGATACTCACTGTCAACCTTAAAGGGACCTGCTGCCTGCTGCCTGACACCTTTGAACAATTGCCTCCTGGCAATTACCGCCTGGAGCTTGCCAATCAAATAGAAGAATAGCAAAACACTTAGTAATTAATTAGTGTAATTAATAAGTATACTTAATTATATAATTAATAAAAGGAACTTGACTTTGAACATATAGTAAGTTTCTCTTCTTTTTAAAAAGATGGTTTATTTTTACTTTATATGTATGACTATTTTGCCTGCACATGTCTTTCTGTGCATGTGTGCCACACACAAGAGCAGTGCTCACAGAGGCCAGAAAAGGCACCAGATCCCTTGTGACTTAAGTTACAGTTGATTGTGAGCTGCCACATGGGTGTTGAGGACCTAAGCCAAGCCCTCTGGAAAGGCAGCTGGTGCTCCTGACTGCTGAGTCAACCCTCCAGCCCCCATTTACTCTTCTTTAAGTTGCATCTCAGACCTGGTACTAACTGTGCTAGCAGGATCCTTGTCTGTTTCCCAGAGGGCCTTGCACTTCCTCAGCTCTCCATGGCCAGATGTGGCAGATTCCCCTGAGTGCCGCCAGTCCCTGGAGCTTACTCATACAATGTCTGATAGTCAGTATTTTTAGAGGTTTTTTTTTTTTCTAATGCAATTTTCCTCTATATTCTCAAATAAAGCCTCTGGGTTTTCTATGAGGGAAGCTTTTGCTCCAAAGTCACAGGATGGTGTTCTAAATTTTATCCTGAGATTTTTATTTTCTTCCTGTAGTCTCCTTCCCCGAGTCGACCCAGAATAGACTTATTCTCAGACGTGAAGCTAGAATATTTTTTACTACAAATGATGGCTATTTAGATAAATACTGATAAAACAAGGGTCTTTCTCTCTGAAACCAGGACCCTCCTGCCATTACCAGAGCTTCTGTCTCAGAGGCAACTGTCGCGGAGCTCTGCGCTGTTTCGGTCACGTGTTCATTGGCACCCAGGTCAGAGCCTTGCTGTTCTGGTTTCTGCCACTCCATATTAACCTCTGATGTTTGACAAGGAGTGTGCTCCCTTTCTGTCAGTCTTCTTGAGCATATTCTCAGGTAAGAAAATTTCAACATTTTCCACAGTGTGTGTCAGAAAAAAAACCCATTCTGATGCTATTTGGAACAAGTACAAATATAAAAACTATTATTTTGATTAAAGGAAATACTACAGAAAAAAAAATCACATTTTTATTTTGCCGACTTTTCTTTCCAGATCAGAAAAGGGTCTTTTTATTTGTTCAGAGTCTCTCTCAGCACAACTTTGTATTTGTCTTCCCGGGGGTCCAGTCCCCTTCTTGCTCAGCTTTGTTCCCTGTGCATAACTTATAGGCCTAATTCTGAGCAGGAGGTTTTGTCCTTCCCAAGCTAACACCTCATCAGTAAAGGGGGAAAGTGACTAGTTTTTGTTGATTTCTTTTTGATCCAACTATCCTTCATCATCCAGTTTCGTTAGCATAGCATCGTATTTCATGCAACAGTAATAAAGGAGACAAAAAACCAGGAGCCAGTTGGTGGGGGCGGGGCATCCCCCATGTGTTTGAGGCTGTGGTTCTCCTACTCATAGATCTCACAGATACTAGCTCTTTCTCGGGGATCTGATCAAGTCCTCGAAACATACACAACATGAACTAGGACATTCAATGCTCATGGGTGTGGCAGGGAGGGATGCGCAACACTTGTTCCCCAAGGGAAACAACCTCCACTAATGTATAAAGAGACCATCACGTCCCAAGAGGCCCCGGTGCCCACAGGCATCAGAGCAAGGCTGGGTCTACTGGCTAGAGCTGAAGGAAGGGCTCCCAGGAAGCTCAGAACCCCCCAAGTCCATCATCTACCGAGGACTAGACGTTCCTAAAAACAAAGAGGACACATTGTGATAGCAGAATGCAAAATTAATGAAGGGTGTAAATAGGCAATTTGAAGAAGAAGAAGTGCTAATAGAAGTTCAAACTCATTTTACTAATAATTATATATGTGATTGGCTTTCTGTCTTTCAAGACTTTGATTGACAAGGCTTAAAATAATTGCCAGGAGAGAGCAAGGCAGCGGGTAGGCACTCTGCACTTGTGGAGAGAGACGTGCAGGCTGGCTGCAGAAGGGGCAGATCAAAAGCCTGCTCCTTCCCAGCAAACTCTTGCTCTTTGCCCGAGAAGCCAGAGGGTCTGGCTGCCTGGTGCTGGGCAGGGTAGGTTCACCCCAGGACAGCTTGCTCCTCTGCTGATTTCTGAACTCCATCCCATCCCCCCTATCTCAAAGAGGACCAGCCACACTCACAACCACATGTTCCTCTTTTCTGTCCTCGTCCCTCTACCTCCTCCCTACCTCCTTCCTAAGCTTCAAGGGGCATCCAGAGGTCTCCCATAGGAAGACTCAGCTGGCTTCCCTGTCCACGCTTTCTAACTCCACGGTCTGCCTGGAGACTTTGCCTTTGCCCCACAATGCCTCTGGGGCTTTCTACCTGTCTGTAGTGCAGCCCTAGGAGTGAGAGCTCTTTTGTTCTCAGGGGGAGCTCTCTGAGGACAGCACAGCTGGGGTGTCAGCCAGGAGAAGGTTACCAGTGACCCTCCCCCCCCAAAAAAAAAAACAGGACAAAAAGAACAAGAAGTTATTATGGTCTGCTAGCTGCTTCAGTTCAAACTGTTCTCCAGGGAACAACACAGAGTGCCCCTCCCCCTTTCCCTCCCCCTCGTGAACTCTTCAACTTTGGGGGATCTTAAACCCCAATACTATTCTTGAATCTCAGACATCTAATTATATCAGAAAGAATTCTGGGTAAAATGGGCTTTTAAGAAAAACACAACTCTTTCCTGGAAGGGCCCTCCCTGGGGGAGACACAGGAGAGGGGATGTCAGGAAAAGAGAGCTAAGCCCCATGGCTCTGGGGTGTAGGGGTGCTCAGTTTGAGGTGCTCTTTTTCTGGAGTATATTCTTGCTTCCCTGCTTTCTCTAGTTAAACTCCTGACTGCTCACACAACTACAGTGTTCAGTGTGTGAATTCTCCTCTTTCGGGAACATCAGAACCATGAGTGTTCCTGGGGTGGAGACCAGTGTGTCACCTCCCCATAATGGGCCAGCTTGAGACTGACGAGCCTGGTGTCAGATCAGCCATGTCACCACTCATGTCCACAGTTCCTGGGTGTGAAAGATGCTGGGGGCTGAGGTTGGCTACTGAAGCCTCCTCTGTCGATGGGAGGCCATAGGGAACCACCAGACCCTGAAGAACAGCTGTGGAAACTAAAGCGGTGGGTAGCACTTAGGGTACCTCTCAAAGTTCCTGCTCTGGAGCTGAAGAGCAAACAGAGTTACTTAAAGCAAGAAGGATACATAGACTCTAGACCATGAGACAATGTGACAATGGCTCAGAGCAATGACAGGCAGCCCCAGTAGAGTGTTCAGGGCCTGAGGTGCCTGGAACAGGATGCATGGAAGGCATGACTCAGTCGCTGCATCCTCAGGATTCCCTGCAGGAGAGCCTTGAGAGCCTGGAACCTTCCTCTGCTCTGGACCCATTTCCATGGAGGAGTCGTGATACTGGGAGTCATCCTCTGACTCCAATGACCTTTTCAGGCAGAGCGCTCTGAAGCAAGTCAGTCTCGGATCCTAACAAACTAGTCCCTTTTCCCCATTAGAAGTTTCTAGGATGGCAGGCTGGAGCTGCTTGTCCGTGTTTTCAAAAGGCTGGATGCAGTGGTTGGCCCAGTGAGCTGGATGGACCAGATAGGGAGGGCGACCTTTGTCTCCTTTGTACACTGCAAAGGTCAGCATCTATATAACCTTTCCACAACAACAGACTCCCTGCACGAGTCCTCTGGCAGCCACAAGACACCCTAGGCTGGCAGACAAGACCCTCGTTACTGTGCCCAGCTGCTGAGCTGAGTCCATTCCAGAGCCTGGAGGAAACAGTAGGTGTATTCCTCGGGCTGAGGAAACATACTATCACAGGGGCCAGAGGCAGCCTCTTCAAATGCCAACACCAGCCACTGGCTTAGCAAGGCAGTCCAGCAGCCCCTCATAGGGATCTGAACTCCATGAATGCAGATAGAGACCAGCTCAGAGGACGTTCTCAGCATCTGTGCTAGGATCTCACAGTACTGTTGTCTCCTAGTGAGGAACAAGCATGCTCAGTGGGATGATATAGCCTATGCAGTGGAGAGGAAATGGATTGCGATATATGGCGGTCGCATCTCTGTCCTGATTTCCAATCCTGGTGATATGGATTAATTGAAAATTACCTCCCATCAGTTTATATGTTGAACACTTGGTGCCTAGGTGGCAGTGCTGTTTGAGGAGAAAGAAGTGGGTTCTTGGCAGAGGAAGGCAGGCTCTGTCTGCTGATTTCGGGAACTTGCCCCTGGTCCAGGGGTGTATCCTGCCATTTTCTCCAGGCAGAATGCATGTGTAATGGGTCTGCAGGCTTCTCTTCCCTCACCCCCGTGCATGGCTTCCCTATCTTGTCACTCTGCTTAATTTTATACTTAAACTTGACTCCAAAAATTACATAAAACATTAAACAGAGAGTCCTCAGGTACCCCCTGGTGCTGATAACTATTTTTAGCGCAAGAACAGGTTCCTCAAAGCCCAGGTGTTTGGCTTCTGCTTCACTGTAGTTTTGCAGAAGACCAAGCCCAAGGACCACAGCACATCCATGCCGCTCAAGCCTGGATTAAGAGCTTGCGGTTTAATTTAGATCAAAGTGACAGGGAATCATGACTATTCCTATCCCGGCAGCTCACAGGGAGACTGTCTGATACAGAGCTCCGAGTGTCTGAGGGCTACAGATCCTCAGCAGTCAGGCTTTGAGTTCAGCTTGGATTACAAGGACTGTAGACACCTCAAATGTCTAAGGCGGACAATTATAGGACAGACTGACAGACACTGGGCCTCCTTATCCTTCCCACATCACGACTGAATGATGTGTTCATCCTCCCCAATATTCTGAAGACATGCCAGGTCCCAAGAGGCACTGGTTCCCTAAAGTATTGACTCCAACCCCCCCCTTCTTCTCCCTCCTCCTCTTCTTCTTCTACCTGGCATGGACCAACTTTTCACAATCCCCTTCAAGAGCTGCCTTTCCAGGCTCTGTTGGCTGAGCATGAACGCACAGCCCCTGATAACAAGCAGGTGCGTCCTCAGCTCGCTGAAGGTCTTTGCTGCTGGAAAGGCGCTCTGAGCCAGAAGGCCACAGTTGGTGAAATGCTACCGGATCTTGGTTCCCTAGGTTTGATAGGAGGTTATAACCTTCCCAGAGCATCTTGGGGTACCACCTAGGGCTTAGTTCAACTTCTGTCCCATGTTGTGTAGCTCAGGATTCTCACAGCTTCTTGAAGTATCCCAGTCTGAATTTCTACCTCTAGGGTGACAGTTACCTTCCCAGGGTCATCTTCTAGTGCCTGTGCAAATTTTCTCATGGTGTACCCAACATGCCAAAACCCAGTGACCAATTCTAAGTCCCCCTGGGTCCCCAGCTTTTCTGTCTCTGGACTCTGTACTCTAAAGGGTCTGCTACTGCGGACCTTTCTTTGGACATCTTCTCAGGTGCTGAAGCCTGGCTCACTCTGCCTGGAGCAGACCAACAGCCAGTGGACAGGGGCCACACATCAAGTGTTGTGGTGTAACCATTTTTCATCACAGATAAGGATTGCTGACTGACGTTATCACTGTAAGTCCAGCTCAACCCAGGCAGATCTTGCATATGCACTGAGTTAACACACAAGCTGCACTCTTGATAGCCCATGTTGACCAAAGAGCCAGGCAAATGCCTCCACTACAGACAAGGCATGGGTCCCCAAAAGTGTGCACTCTCTGCCCAGGGACCCATCTATGCCTCCCCTGTCCTGGCTGATGTCCCGCCAGGTCTGGTCTCTTTTGTTTTGTCCCCCGTACCAGGAAAGCAGAGGACACATGTTGCGCTTGCTCCTCTGACAGGCAGAGAATTGTGTAGGTTATGAATATCAACTGGCGGGTGACAGGTGACAGACATTGCCAACCTTCAGCTCCAGACTAAAATAACACAGTATTGACCTTGCTCAGAAAGGCTACCGAAATAGAAAGTTCAATACTCTCTATTTTAACTGACAGTTAAAAATTCAATAAATCTCCCTGTGCCAGACACCTGTATGTATGCAATCAAACTAAGTAAATACCCTCAGATTTCTTACAGAAGGCCCTGCCTTTATGTGTAAAGCCATTGGCCGCAGCTGAAAGGGATCAAGGTCCCTCACTCAGAGAAAGGTCTTTTCGAGAAGTAAACAATTGCTCAGTCAATCATGGATCACGGACTGGCTCAGGAGTTGCTTCAGCTCTGCTGGTATTGGCTACAGATAGATCTGGGGAAGAGAGAGTCCTTGTCTTCTGTTACATACCCAATGATGAGCCTGCTAGTCTCCAGAGGACAGCGCCAAACCTGTAGACATACAGATGGCTCTGGTTATATCAATGGGTCGTAAAATGAGCCAAAAGACTTAGATGTGGAAAGAGGCTTGCAGAGAGGAGGAAAGGATCTCGGAAGTGGGAGGAAGAAAGAGAGTGTGGGGATGAGAGGAATCGGAGTGTATTATAGACACATGCATGTAATCGGCAAAGAGCAAACTTACGATAATGGCAATCATTTCAATATAAGTAGACCCAGCATGGCCACCACAGATGAGGTCCTAATCCACTTCAACAGCAGAAGTCAGAGTGCCAGCTACCTCCAGGACCATGTGGGCACTAATCTACCCACAGGCTTCAGGGTAGGATCAGGTGCAGATTAGCAGTGGATACAGGATGGTAAGGTCATTGAGGGACCAAAAAAAACCTGTCATGCAAAAGAAAAGAGTCGTTCTGATGGTTAACCTTGATGGTTAACTTGACTGTGTTTGGAGTCACCAAGGAGACTAGGTTCCTATGTCCGCTAGCCTGTAGTGATACCTAGCTTGGTTGTGTGCCACAGAGCTAATACATGCTGGGCAACAGGACCTCCTCAGATGCAACAGGTAGCATTTTCCTCCCTTAAGCATGGTCTAGGAAAAGCAAGCACATTCTAGAAGACTCTGTCTCTGGGCTCTCCCAGACTCTCATTTCAGCGGCACGGGAGGCTAAGCAATGGAAGACTATACCCTGAAGACTCCGAGTTCAGTATCTGGGCTCCTTTAAAGTTAAGAGGCACCTGTAGAGCACCCCTCAGGACAGAGCATGGCTGCACAAGACCCTGCATTCAGCACATCTTGGTGTCTTTGGCGTCCTCAGTAACCACCATGTTCTGGATGCTAAATGGCAAGAATACCTCCTCTTCCT
>NC_022017.1:23228355-23242726 GCF_000317375.1 Microtus ochrogaster | reverse complement strand
CTCCTCCTCCTCCTCCTCCTCCTCCTCCTCCTCTTCTTCTTCTTCTTCTTCTTCTTCTTCTTCTTCTTCTTCTTCTTCTTCTTCTTCTTCTTCCAGTTTTTGGCAGAAAAGTAACAGTGGGGATAAGGGGTCAGGGCAAATTTCACTGACCTCTAAATGTCTCTCCAAACACAAATGAGACCTCTGTCCCTGAGTCCATAAATTGCACAAGATGATTATGATCATTGCACTGACTGTCACTTCCAGGAATAACAGTTGATTTGTGCAAAAGATTTGTTGGTGTCAGACACTAGAGACATCACCAGACTCTGGACATCCCCAAGGAGACTTTTAGGAATTTTCTTATTATTGATTGGGCTTTCTTAACTGGGAAGTTTTCTTCTTTGATCTTACACTTCATTGCTTCCTCTTGATGGTGACGGGATTTCAGAAGGCACTCATGCAGCCAGAGCATCCTAATCTGC
Source organism: Microtus ochrogaster (assembly GCF_000317375.1). Lineage (NCBI taxonomy): Eukaryota > Metazoa > Chordata > Mammalia > Rodentia > Cricetidae > Microtus > Microtus ochrogaster. The sequence continues at coordinate 23,242,262 of NC_022017.1, read as the reverse complement.
ACCCCAGCACTAAGGTTCCCCACAGCAGTTGAAGGGAGAGGAACAGGAAGAACAACCGAGTACAGGGTCCAGTCCTGCACTATTGTTCAGTGCCTCTGTGACTCGACCCTCAACTCTTGGATGGACTTACGGTCTGAAAATACAGGGAATTTGCTGCCTGTGTAACAGGTGACAGCAAGGGTAGACATATAGGGTGCCCTAGCAGAGCACTCAGGAAGATTGTGACCATGGGTAGCAGTAACAGTGTTTATAGTATGGAAGAACATGACAGGTAAGAGTCTGGAGGACTCTGATCTTCATCCTAAGTTGGGAAGGAGATGAGGTGGCTCAGTTGTTTACACCCCCATGCCCTCCAGGTACCCTGAAGTGCTAAGTTACAAAGGCCACCTAATTCCCACCAGGTCAGGAATGGAATTTCATTGAACAAAGTTGAGTTCTGTAGGAGCCCCACCACACATTGAATTCATCTTCCCAGGTACCTGAACCATAGACACCCGAGAGGCCCTTTTGGACTCTGATTTGTTGAACTCACTAGTGATAATAACTATAGCCATCAGAGTCCCCACTGCTCACCATGTTTTGGTGAAAGTTATGGGACTTGTATCTCAACCCCTCTGCTTTGATTTCCTCCAGGGAAATCTGCACGTGAAATCTCAGGCCTCTTCAGGTACCAACACTATCCCACAGTTAAATGAGCAGCAACAGTGGCCTGGGGAGGTCTAGACTTCGAAGACACATTTCTACATAGCACAATTTTTGAATGTGTACACACATGTGCACACACCTACCTAAATATCATATAGGATAATGCACATGCATGCAGGTATATACAAGCATTCATGCATGCGCACGCACACACTCAGACATATGTATTCACACATCACACATGTGCACACAGATACTCAAATACCATATAGAAAAATGCTCATGCATGCAGGCACATACAAGCATTCATGCATGCACACACACACACACTCAGACATATGTACTCACACATCACACATGTGCATAAAAGCATGCTCACGAATACATACACATCAGCACATGTATTGACACATATCTGTGCGCACATCACACACATGCACACCCATGTTGTACCCCTGCAGGGTCCATAGGGAATGTTGAGGGTACAAAGCTTCTTGTGACAGTGGCCTTAGCCCCACATACAGACTGCTGTCTTGTAGTATGAGATAGGCATTGATGGCTGAAGCATTCCCTACTTCTGTCCCTAGCTAAGCATCCTTGTCCAGGCCACATTTGCTCTGTGGAGGAAAATGGCTTCTAGAACCTATGTGTCTGAATCAGACTGGCAGCAGCTCTACCTGGCATGTGGCCACAGCCTGGCATCTCTTGACAGGTTGAGGAAGGCCAATTAGCAGAAGGATGTGGTGTTCTTTGAGTCAGTGATGCCTGTAGGGCAGAAGAACCAGAGGACAGATTAACTTGCTTCTTTATCATTTCTCTGGTCCTGGCTCCAACAGTTCTAAACAGAATTTGGCTGTTGGAATCTTTTGCTTGAAAAAGACATCTCCCCACCCTTGGATTGTAAACAATTTGAAATTTTGTTTCAGTGTGTGTCATTCCTTTCTCATTGAGCCATGTCCATGACCAGCAGGGTCTCTAGCCAGGCACAGAGATTTGGAGTCCGATGTCTCATAGCTCAGCAGCAGGTGTGTGTGACAGAGTGGGGTAGGCTGGGCACAGAAGTGGGTGTCCCAAGCTCTGGCTCAAGCGAACACCTCAAGATGTGCAGAACATTGTGCTGTGGCTCAGAGACCTGGAGAGCGCTGGGGGCCCCAGAAAACCAGCAAGGGAGGACCTGGACGCTGGACTGGATAAACCAGGGCTTTCATTCACTAGTTCACTCCTTTAGCTGCCTGCTGACTTGTTTTCTCATCCCTCCATCTGTTCCACAAACAGCCGTCGAAAAACCACTAAGCTCCAGTGTGTTGTTTCAAGTTCAGGGACAAAGCAAATCCCTGCCAGGCGGTAGCATTGGTGGTGATGGTGGTGGTGGTCATGGTTGTGGTGGTTACCATCCTGGTTGGACTTGAGAGAAGGAACAAAGGAAGCCAGTGCACAGGAGTCTGGGTTGGTGGGTGGTAACAGCCTGGGTAAAGGAGAGGAAACTGTGGGTCTCTGGAGAAATGCATGCAACTTCAAGACATTGGAGGAACAGGACTGGAGGAAGGCAGTGGCTTTTCCCCTCAATCTCTATAGTGGACACCTTAGAATCCCAGCCCCTTGGGAACATCTGCTCTCTGATTCTATGGTAGATAGGTTGTAGCAGTAGAAGCAAGGGGAAAGTCCTAGCTGCCAGGGGTAAGCCCTGCCCTAGTCTACTGCCCTAAGGAATGTAGAGGCCCCCATATCCTTGAGAAGATGCTGGGGAAGCCCAGCATCACAGGGCTGGTGCAAAAGACCATTTGCCATGTGCCATGGCTCCCAGTCCACTGCTCCCAGCCAAGGATTAGAATAGGAAACAAATCCAACTTGGGAAGGCATCCAGCAGGAGCCAGAGAAGGACCTGATGTTTGGGGGCTTTGGGGAGAGGGGCTGTCTCACCCAGGGTTATCATTACTTGGAAGTCTAGGCAGAAAGAGTGGCAGCTCAGCTCAGCCCAACATCCGCCACACCCTAGAGCAAGTGGAATGGGATTACAGTTAAACCTGGAAAAGACTTCCACAGAAGGGAGGGCCACTGACCTGGGCTACCCACACACCCTTCTGTCCTCTCAGAGGCCCCCTCCTGGAATAAGTCAAAGGTATAAGACATTGGAGTTTTTAAAAGGAGCATTTCTAATAAGATAGCAGTGGCATTCAAATAAGGGCTTGCAAGCTCCCCACTCCAATGCATACAAGAGGACCTTCCCAAGCAAGGACTATGCAAGAATGCCTCTTTGCTCCAACACTAAGATGGTCAAGGGGAAAGCAGCCCAAGGTGGCATGGTGGCATCATGACTCCACTATAATGCCTCCTCCTGGCTTTCTCCTTCGCCATCCTGAAACTGAGCCTACATCTTAGACAAGGAAGACAGTTTTATCTTCAGCATTGGATCTTAGCTCTGGGCAAAAAAAAGGAGCAAGGAGTGGGCTGAAGGTAAAATCCACCCTTTACCTGCTTGTTTCAAAGGTGTCCTAGAGCTCTAAGAGAGGCAAGTCTACTGCTCCCTGCAGCAAAGACTGGGTCATGTGACCAGTAGCTAGGTGAGATCAAGACTGGAAGTGTTACCACTTTCTTTTATTTCACTTCCTTGTTCAAAGGTCACAGGAAGAAATATACCCATAGAGGGAAGTTGCTTTTACCCACACCTCTATAGTAAACAGTCTGCCTTTCCCATGAGATTCAGAAAAGTGACAGAACTTTCTGGAACTGTGGGTGGATTTGAAGCCAAGCAGCCAATTCCAGTAGCATCTATTGGAACCTTTGTACCAAACCCTCCTAAAGGTTTCCATCAGGGGTAGTCCCAGTCAGGTGTTATCTCCTGTGAAGGACCAAGAGTCCCCGTAACCGGAACTAAGCAGATTTGATTGGAAACCTGTCTCCATGCTCAGAGCAAACCTCTCATTTTGCATTAACCTGACACTTGGTGCTTCATTTATTTTAACATTTATGGTAATGGTTTTTGATTTTTTTAAAAACAGATAAAGGGGATGGAGAGTACAGGGTAACAAAACACAATTGACAGTAAGTGCTTATTATGTAATTATGGGATCTTTAATATGCATATTTTCTCTGTGGTTGGTAGCAACTAAATACATAATTACTGAGTTTTAAAGAAGAATATTATCTACAGAACCTTCTGTCTAATGAAAAGTAGGAAAAGATTCTTGCCTGGAGTGGATGAACCCACCTCACAATGTAAGGTCAGTTAAGGTGAGGGCAGCAGGCCCGTGTGCAGAGAGGAGGCCCCGGACCCTGAACGAGGCGGTCACCAGAAAATGAGCTTGTTAGCAGTGAGCAGCTGGCTCTAGCAGAACCGGAATGGTTGAATCTGCTGAGTTCCTAAGGCAAAATACCACAGGCAGGGTCGTTCCCACACCCCGGAACTGAATCTCTTACTCTTCTGGAGCGAGGGAGTATAGGCCACGTGCAGACAGTAGACACAGCATCTGTGGGGGATTGCTGGGGACTGACCTGCCCAAGAACACCTCTACTCTGCACCTTCGCATTGTGAGGGGGGTGAGGAGTCCCCAAGACCTCTTTACCAGGACCCCAGTCAAACTTACTATGAGACACCTTTCTCATGACATCATCACAGCCCAGCCCCACCTTGCCGCCCACTGCTTGTCAATTAGGTTTCAGAGTGTGTGGGGGTCACATACTCAAATGACAGCAGTGAGTGGATCAAAGAGAATCATACTGAATGTGGGTGTAGGCTTCAGCAGAGCTGGTTAGGGGCATTTAAGAGCTGGGAAGTAAGAGCCATCTGATGGGAGTGCCTAGAGTGGCTATAGGAGCGGGCTGCCCTCTTCAGACACAGATGTGCTGGACACTACTCAGAGGAGACCAATGGGGGACTCCAAGGGAGGCGGATGGTGTTCAGAATCATATACAGATAGCACAGAAACAGAGATGGTGGTAGTGTCCATGGGGAGATCTATGAATACCATCATTGCTTGCTTTTCTGTTGCACTGATAAACACCATGACCAAAAGCAACTTAAGGGAGGTAATATTTTATCTGATGGAAGATAATATTTTATCTTCTACCTCCAAGTCATTGTCTATCATTGAGGGAAGTCAGGACGGGGACTCAAGGCAGGAATCTGAAGGCAGAAACCTAGAACAGAGCTATGAAGGAATGATGCTTAATGATTCAATCCCTCTGGTCCATGGTCAGCCAGCTTTCTGGACATCTGCCCAAGGGTGGCCCCAACCATAGTAGGCTAGGCCCTCCCACATCAGTCCACAAGCTATTATCCACAGACATGGTCTAGGCCGATCTGATGTACTTAGTCCCTCAGCTGAGACTTTCTCTTCGCAGATGATACTCTTATTGTTCAGTCGACAATAAAAACTAACTAGAAAAATGCCCCCTGCTCCTTGCTGACTTGACATAAAACACATCATCATTAACCATAACGTGTTACAGTTCCTCTCTTGTTCTAAAGTCTCATGTTATCATCATAATATAAAATAAAACAACTTCAAAAATTCCATAGTCTTTACATTTTCCAATAATTTAAAAGTTTCAATGTCTCTTTAAATGTCCAAAATATCTCATTTTTGGGCCTCTGGTAAAAAGAAAAAGTTATCAACTTTGTTATTCTAAGAGGGAAGAACAAGCACACTATTAAAACCAGATCAAAGCAGAACCCCCAGTCCAGCCGTGTTAAATCAAACCTATAGCTCGGTGTCTGGCATCTGGATCTCACCTGTGATCGTCTCAACTTCAAAAGGCTTGGGCAGCTGTACTTGTTCAGTTCTGCCACCCACAGCACATGCAGTTTGTCTCATAGGCTTAGACGGGCCCACTCCACATCTGTCATTAGCATTAGCAGAAATCTCATGGTCCTGGCATCTCCAAAATCAGTGTCCACTGTAAACTGAGGCTGCGCTTTCACCAAAAAGGCCTTTCTTTGGGGTGACTCTGACCCTGCCACACAATGCCAAGCCTTGGCTGTTTTTCATCACCCTTCCTACTTTCAAAACCACGACTTTCTGGAAAACGCTTTGACAAAAATTATTTGACAAGTTCTGCTGGAGGCTTGACCTGTAGCATTGGCCACCTGATTGACCATCACTTTTGTGTGCCAATACCAAGGAAATCTCATCAGAAGATCTCACCTCAAGTATGCTCATCTTTTATGAGTCATAGCTGATTCTTTACTCCCAGCTGACCACAACCACCGATTCTTAATTCAAATACATCGCATGAACAGCCACAAAAGAGTTTTTGCTTCCCTCTGAAACACCACAAGGCGGGTCTCTATTGTCTGCACAGCTCTCAGCATTATCTTATCTTCCAAGTTCCCACAGAACAGCCCATTAAGTTCTGATTATTCAGTGCCTTTTTTTTTCAACCAAAAGCTTTAAAATCTGATCTGAACAACTCCTCAACTGAGACTCTCTTCTCTCAGGTGGCTCTTTGTCCTATTGAATCTAACCACGACACACAACTGAACTCTGGACACTATTGTGACAGCCCTTCTGTGTGTCACCACCCAGGGTTCCTATGTGACCTGAGTCATTGTGTAGATTTGGGCATGTTGTAGGTCACTTGTTGCCCTTATTGTGAGGTGTCCCTCCAAGAACCCCCAGCCCTCTGACCTTTAGGTTGAAGTTCTCCTATACTTCTGACACAGCAGGGGCAAGACTGGGGTTCAGTTTCCTTCCAGGACACACAAGACTTGTTGGGTAATCTTCACTTTCCATGAATTTGGTTTCCCATAGGATCCTTCTGCCCAGCCAGGCCACTGTTGTTCTTCTGGCCATGGTTCAAGGTCATCAGATACTCTTTCCTACTGAAGTGGTTCATAGGAGGATTCCTCCAGCAGACGGACTGGCCACCATCATGCAGGTGCCTCCGGATCCTTTATCTTAGAGTTGACCTATGAATCAACTGTTCCAAGGTCCCCGAAGACTCAAACGTCTGGAGTCAAGCAGTCACCTTGGCCTTTGTCACCCAGAGCTCTCCTGGCTTTACCTCTCCAGGCCTCAGAAGGGACTGACTGATGGTAGGAATACAGAAGAAGGCATCTGCTTTCAAGGCTATCCCGAGAGAGTCACAGGCAGGCTCTCTACTGCCTGGCCCTGCTCTGACATCCCTCAATCTGAAATACAGTGCCTGACCTTAACTCTGAATCTGGGCCACAAGTGTGACCTCCATGTGACCCTGACCAGGCTTCAGAGGCTACTATTCCCTTCACCTTGGGGCTCTTTGCCTCCACTTCTTTTTCTCACTCTTACACTGTGTCTGCGCAGCTTCCTCTGCCAGTCCCAGCCCTCTGGAGATTTTTCAGGACCTCAACCTTTCTATCCTGGCTCCTTAGCACAGAAGGCAGGGAACCACCCTCTAACCTGATCATCACCCAGGACTCCGAGCTTTGTGCATTCAGGACGACAATATGGGCATTTCCTTCCACATCCCCAGGCTGCAGAGCCCACGGTCCCCTACTGAATAATTGAAGGTTTGTTCAAGGTACATTGATGGATAGCATGAAATGAATGGATTTCCGCTCTTCCTGGCATGATCCTATCTAGATACTGGGGGTGGGGGAGCTATTTGGGGTGCAAAGTATAGAGCGACGCTGCTTTCCTACAACCTTGGCCCCCAGAGCTCTGTCACTTGTCCTGCTCAGCATTTCGGGACTGGGGAGTTATCCATGCATGTTGAGCATCAAGGTCAGTATTTTTAGTTGTGATTCTTAAATTTTTGAAAACCCTCCAAAGAGACTTTAGTGATGGGCACATAGCTGATAAATATAAATAAATGTAAGAGCTACAAAAATAAACTCAGGAAGCTCTCTGATCTTTTTACCACCCCAGGAGGGCTACACAGACAGTCTTACCAGAGAACCAGGGCAAACCCCAGCTTCAGCAAGAGGAAAGGGGTCTGTAGCTGCTTACCTCCTGCCAGGTGGTAACCTAGTGTCCAGGACATTGGTGGTGGAGTTGACACAGCATGTCTTCAAGTATTTTCCAAACCAAGATCATACACCATACCAAATAGTTCATACTCCAAGCTATAGCAATCCGGACCATGGATCTCAGGGGATGGCAGATCTCCGGGAGCCTGGCATGGCTGGGTTGATAGCACTAGCTATCTTTGCAGCATGCATGGGATGCCTATGTGGATCCTGAACCCAGTACATCATCCTCAGGCAACAGAGAAACTAACCAAGAAGGGTTATGCCCTTGATGAGTCCTAGATCCGGAGGAAAACCACAAGCAGAAGTACTGAGGTGACTAATGCCAAGGGAGATGCCTAGTGTCCAGAAAAGAGGGCCCAGTGAGGGACCCAACACTGAGGCAGGCCTTTCTGCTAAGGGCAGGATTAGAGCCATTCTAGAATGAGCCCCAACAGAGGACTAGCACAGACACATATCCCAAGGTCAAGGATGTGTGCTACAGTATGGAGCGGGCTTAGCATGGTTCAGAACGGGGCTGCTCTGGAGACAGAGATAACAGTGGAGGATCTAGGGCCTCCACAGCTCTGCTCTTTGGGATTTACCCAAAGGGCTCGACTCTAGCTGCTAGAGGAACAAAGAATGTGTTAGAGAGAACTGTCGCCCACCCTCAGAGGGGGCTTGCACCTCCCACCCTGAAGTGCTTTCAACCTCAGAACTTCCCAAACACGGCAACTCAGGTTATTCCAGATAGCCCCCTGGGGTTCTCTGAGGACCTTTGGCTTGCTGGTTCTTTCGTTCTTGCCCACTATACACCCCAGCTCATGTCCTGGCAGCCATAATGTATCCCTCTGGCTTTCTGGCCTCAGAGTCCCCACCTGGGGCCTGCACCTTCCGTCTTTATGAACCTGCAGACAGACCTCTCTGAACCTCTGGAGGGGGACCTTGCCCACTCATTGGCAGATCCTACACGATGGAATGATCCTGGCTTAGCTCACACACCCTCTACCCACACCTCTGCAGGTGTCTGTTGTACCCTTTGGTACCCCCTCTGTTCCATCCATTCTTCATCTCTGCAAGCTGATACCTCCTCCTGTGGTAGCCCTCTCAGGTTCCCTACACCCAAAGAAGATGCCCTCCTCTGCCCCTGAGGACACTCTTCTTCCTGTACCATGGTCATCATGGATCTATAACAATCATATATTGGACATGGAAAGCAGGTTTGGGAAAGATGCTTCATAATCATGAGCACGCAGAGGCGGCAACCCCACCTTTCTCTTCCCGCTCTGAATGATGGGGTAGATTGCCCATAGAATATGAACAATGCATACATTTTTAATTAAAGTAAAGTAAACTGCGGGTCTTTATCCTGGATGTTCTTGCATATATTTAACAAATTAAATATTGAAGTAACTGGTGCACCTAAGCGTCTATGTTGTGGGTTTTAGATCACCCTCATGCTGTAGCCTTCCTGGTATCGGTTGTACAGTGGGGATGAGGAGATGAAGAGACCAGCAGACCTGGAGGAAGGACAGTGGCCTCGAAGGCTTCCAGGGCATCTATGTGTTAGGCGCTTGCCTCAAGCCCGAGGGTGAAATGGAAACTGCGTACGTGGGACACATATGTAAGAATGGAGATACGCGACTAGCGTGCTACAAAGCCAGAATCTGGATATCTGGATACAGACTCTTTACCCCCTCCCCGCTCCATTGCTTGGCTACATATAAATAAGGCCTCTTTTGATTTGTGCTGGCCCATTTGGATCCGCAGGGATGAACAGGGGTCCCCCATGGGAATTGTCTGAGGCTTATGACACATTTGCCGTTGCTTCCACTTAGCCAAAGCCATCTCCCACTGTCTTTTGCCCAGCACCGATGGTCTCTGTGGTCTTTGGCAACCACCCCACAAATGCACACGGTCATTTTAATGGTCCCACTTTCTCTCCAGAACAGTCTCAATTTCACTCTCAGGACTGAGCCAGGTACCTAACACATAGATGCCCCAGAAGCCTTCTAGGTCACTGCCCTTCTTCCAGGTCACCCCCAGTGCACAACCTATACCAGAAGCGGTGCACCCTGCCTTTCCTGATGCTTTCTTGTTCCTTTTGGCCCTTGTTTGACTCCACTCTGTAGACAACCTATGTGTCAAAGGAAAATCTTCCCAGAAGTGGGCTCCATACAGAGACCTATCTGCTCTAATATCCGCCCAGTGTCCTTTTCTGTGTCCTGCTTTTGTCCTGGCTATCTGCTCATCACTTTCTGTCCTTTTAATATCCTCTTTGGCTGTCCACTCCTGTGCATTCTTGCTGGCATGATCTCGTCCCCATGTGTGCTAATTTGGTCCTCATTAAACACATTGGCTCTGGCTCAGATAAAGGCTCTGGGCATTGGACAATCACTGGCCTCTGGTGGCCACCTCCCGGGAACAGTCTTGCTTTGTCTCATATCCTCTTTGCTCTGTCCTTGCCTCTGGGCAGATACTCACTTCCGCGTCTAAGTCAGAGTTCTGTAGTGGAACTTCTGGGCGGAAACACTAGACAGCAATTCCTCAGAGAGGCTGAGAGACATCTCAGCATCTGAGGGTGGATTATAGCAGCCACCTTGTGCTCCTGACCTTCATCAGCAGGTCAGTACCCCAGGAACATCTCAGAGCCCACGACCACCTGAGTTCACTGTCAAGGGAATACTGAGTAACTCAGAACCAGGCTGACTGTCAATCGCTGTGATGGAACATTCAGGAAGGCCGAGCAACCAGATTCAGATTTAACACTAGTGGAAAAAACATGGTCAACTGTGTTTTTGGTCCAGCGTTCAAGTGCTTTGATATATTCACGTGGTAAAGCACATATGCAGGTCTACACATGTGGATGCCCAGACACATGTACATGTTGATATGTGCTGTGCACATGTGTCTATTCTTATACATGTTTGTGCACACATTCATGTGCATCGACATTGACATATGTGACATAATATACTCATATGCATTCCCATGCAAATCATGGGTGATCATGTGTGCATGTTTTTACATGCATGCTCCCGTGAACACCAGCAGGTGTGCACATGCTGAACTCATTGCACATGTTGATCAACATCTAACAAGCTGCACTGGGCACTGGGATTGAGCAGTGAGCACATAGAGTAGGTGGTGCCCCACTCCTGCTGGAGCTTGTCATCTAGAGCAAGTAACGGATGGTGACAAGGGGACAGACACATGCAGATACAGTAGCAGTGGTGGCACTCGGAGGTAGAGTGGGCTGCTGTGGGATAGCCTGGCTGCTGGTGCAGGAAGGTGGACACAAGGTTCTAGTCTGGAGAAAACAGAAGGCCTAGTGCCCCTGGGCTCCTGAGTTTAAAGCCAGAGGGAAGAAGGACATGAATAGTGTGGAGAAGTGGGAACCATCAGAGTGACAGAGACAGAATCCTGTCATTATACACACATGCACAGACAAACACACCACAGTATGCAGGTATTATACACGGATACATGTGTTCACACATGCACAATACACACATGCTATATGGGTATTATGCATGAATACACTTGTTAACACATGCACAATACACTCAGTGATGGTGTATCACACAGATACACATGCATGGACACACGTACACAGAAACAGTGAATGCAAATTGTATATATGCACACTTATGTGGACACACATACACTCATATACACAGTGACTGAATATTATATAAAGACACACATACATTCACACATGCACAGACACATAGTGAGCAGGTATTATACATGGATGCACATGTATTCACACATACACAAACCTGCACGGACATACAGACACAACGTACTCACACCTTCAGAGAGAATTAAGCAAACAGCATAGGTATTTTTATAGCACACACATGTGTCGTATATACACATATTTCTGAGTCTTGTGTGAGGGTGCACTCAGAGGTATTCACACACTTACGTAACGGAAAGGCTGTTCATGCAGATGTGAATACACACCAATATGCATGTGTGCAGATGCACACACACGCACATACAGAGGATAAAGTATGAGCTGGTGATTCTGACTCGGTCTCCACCCTGCACGCTGCCTGCAGTTCACTCACCCTACTGGTGGTGACAGCCAGCCCTCTTACGCATGTCCAAAGCATCACCAAAAGATCTATCTGATGTAAAAACAGATTCACACTTGACATTTTAGAAAACAAAACACTTCAGACCCAGAGAGAAGTTAATAATACAGAACAAGACAGGCATTTCCTGACACTCGGGTTTAGTAATTTTTGAAATATTTGCTTTGACCATTTTCCTAAGGATCCTAGGGCACTCAGGAGCTGACAGGTCTTAGTCCCAGCTCCAGGGTCTCTCGTGTCCTCTGGCTGCTGCCAGCTCTGTCCAGCAGTTAATGCGTAGCCTTCTCTGTTCTGTTTTTAACTGATACAGGCCTGTCTCCTGAGCTAGGTGGGATCACCGTGTGTGCTGTACAAAACAGACCAGTGGCGGATGAGGGAATGATCACGGGGTGAGAGTGATGGCGTGCAAGCACAGAGACGTGAGACTGGATGCCAGCACCCATGTGAGCATCCAGGCATTGGTTCATGCACTGGAACCCCGGTGCTGGGCTGGTGGAGACTCAAGGATGGCTGGCACTTGCTGAACCAGTCTAGCTCCAGATTCAGTGAAACTCCATCTCAAGAGATCAAGGCCGAAAGTGACAGAGCCCAGCACTGGACATCCTCCTCTGACCTCTGTGTGTGTGCATTCATGTGTACACTACACACATGTGCACACTGACCATGCACACACACACAGGCACACACACACATACACAGGCACACACACAGGCACACACACACATACACAGGCACACACACACACACACACACACACACACACACGGGCACACACACAATACACAACAACAACATTAGGTGAGTAGTTTCCTCCATGTACTTCATCAGTATCTTCATTCTCCCAAATCTTTGACCTTGACATGTATCTGTGTACACGTGCACGTGGTTTATCCTCCTCAGCTTCCGGCCGACTTTCTATTGGGGGAATAAAATGCATCAAGGCGAGTTCCTGTTTGTGATTCTGCAGGGCATCCTGAGAGGGATATCATCGCATACATATGAGAGCAAGACACTGCTGGCTTCCTTTAAAGCCCTTGCCCGCCCAATCCCAAGGACCCTAGGACTGCAGCCCCAAGTTCAGTCCATACCACCCAAGCTTGGCTCGGTCGGCTGCGTGGTGCTTGCTAATCCTGGGGATAAGGTGTGGAGTATCCGCAGCATTTTAATTTTCTTGATTAATGATGAGACTGAGAAGAAGATCTTGGGAGCGTGTGAGCCAGCTCTTCACATTCCTCCTTCCTGTGACTCGTCCTTGTTCGGGATGCTGAAGAGCATACTTCTTGGTGATTTTTTTCAGGAATGATTTTCATGTTTTGAATAAAATCCCGTGTTTAGTAAAGGTTCACAGATACAGATAGCTTCTTTCATCTCTGGCCTGTGTTTCTTTTTTCTGTTCTAGGTCACAAGACTGTTCTGTCTAAGAGGTGGGGCACACGCACCCACACATGTCCTGACCGAGGCCAGTGGTTGACACTGAGTGTCTTTCTCTCTCTCTCCCTTCATGTTATGTTTGAAAGAGTTTCTCACTGAACCTGAGAATTGCTCACACGTTCCATGGATACCTGTGTCTCCCCTCTCAGTTCTGTGGTTATGGGAGTACACAGCCAATGTCCATTTTTATGTGGGTATTGGGGTTCCACTTCAGGTCCCAATGTTTGCCCAAATAAGCACTGATTACCGAGCCATCACTCTGGCTCTGAAGTTTTACTGTTTTTTTTTTTTAAATTTAACTTCTTTATTGATTCTTTGGGAATTTCACATCGTGTACCCCAATTCTGCTCACCTTCTAGTCCTCCCTATATCTTTCCCTCACCCTGCAGTGTCCCCCAAAAGAAAAAATTAAAATGTCAAAACAAAACAAAGCAAACAAAGAAACAAACAAAAAACAAGAACAAAACAAAAGCCTCTTTGCTTCTCCTTTCCAACACCTTTTCATGGTCCTAGGGGCATAGGAAACCCCAGTGTATCATGTAGTATATATTTTTGTGCAGTCAGCTTTCCTAGTTCATTGCTATGAGTCAGTGATCTGATGCAAATGTGATTTTTCTCATTTCTGCCTACCACACTGGATCTCTTTCTCTCTGCCCACCGGATCTCTGCAGCCACTTATGGAATAACCATTCTGAGCCTTAATATCAGTTACAATTGATTGGCCAATGGCTTAGGCTTCTTACTGGCTAGCTTTTTCTTATAAATTAACCCATTTCTATTAGTTTATATTTTACTAAGAGACT
>NC_022017.1:23226921-23228255 GCF_000317375.1 Microtus ochrogaster | reverse complement strand
TTACAATTGATTGGCCAATGGCTTAGGCTTCTTACTGGCTAGCTTTTTCTTATAAATTAACCCATTTCTATTAGTTTATATTTTACTAAGAGACTTGCGGCTTGTTACCTCACATCTTGCTTCCCAGGCAGATAAATGGCGTGTCTCTGCCTCCTCCTTCTCTCTCTTCCTATCTTTGTTTCAATTTCCCACCTAGGCATATTCTACCTGGCCATTGGCTGAGACAGCTTTATTCATCAACCAATAAGAGAAACACACAGTCACAGCATACAGAAGGACATCCTACATCAGCCTGGTTCAAGGTCTCTGGTTTGAGGCACACCATCATCACTGGACCCCCACTAGAACTCCTCTGGGATATCCCTTGGCTGCCCCAAATCTTGGAGATCCTGCAGGTATTGCTCCATGGGACCAGTCCCTTCTCCAACTACAATAGATCCTAGATGGGATAGACATTAGCGTGGGCCAACCCAAGACTGAGCTGTGGGCCTGAGATGAGCTGGTTGGTCGAGGCCCCTATGGCTACCCACCTCAGGGGAGAGGGCAGAGTCAGCTCCCCTACACTTCTGCCCTTAGGGTCAGTTCACCCTCACCTGTGGTGAGGTCATGGGGCCGTCTCTACAAAGTGCAAGGGCTGGTTTTTTCCTTTCGTTAACCTCTGCACTTCCAGATAGTGTTTAGGGCCCCTTTCCATAGTCTTAGGTCATGTGACCATTTCTGTGATAACTTTCTGAGAGAAACTAAAACTTAAAGGAACGTGTTCATTTTGTCTAGATCTTGGCTTTGAAGGTCTCAGCCCATGGCGTGTGGACCTGGTGCCTTGGGCCTGTGTGAGGAGGAAGTGTGCCTCATGTCGCCCTTCAGTTCAAGTCAATGACTTTGTAAGTAGTTCTCTCTGGTGGCTTTGGTCATTCTTGAGCCTTTGCTCCAATTTCCAGTGCATCATTGCTTCTAGCTCCCATTTCAAACCATTCACTAGCTCTGGAGGGCCTGAGAGTTGATTACCTTTGCCCAGATTTCTGAGGCTGAGGTTAGGCCTTCAAATTTGGGCCTCATCTCAACCACAAAGTTGACTTCATGTCTGAGGCCTGCAGAATACTTATTATCACAGCCAACAGCTCTGCCTCACCTGCTTTGTCTCCCAAGATACTTTCAACAGAGCACTATCCCATACCATCCTCTTCTGGTTTTCAAGATTCCCTTTTAGGAGATTTTTACCTAGAACATGGTGTTTTAACATCAATAGAGAACCCTTAGCATGCCCTCCTTGTCAAAATCTCCTTTTCACCTCAGGAACAGGTGGTTTGGATTTCTCTGTCCTCCCACTCCTGAGG
>NC_022017.1:23215119-23226191 GCF_000317375.1 Microtus ochrogaster | reverse complement strand
AGAAGTTTCTTGCCTTAGTTAGGTTTCTATTGCTGTGAAGTCACCATGATCAGGGCTACTCTTATAAAGGAAGACATTTAATAGGGTGGCTTACAGTTTCAGAGGTTCAGTTCATTGCCATCATGGTGGGACATGTTGGCCTGCAGACAGACATGGTGCTGTTACTGAGAATCTTATGTCTTGATGGACAGGCAATGGGAAGTGAACTGAGACACTGTGAGCTGTGGAATTCCATGTGAATTCTATGGCATTCCCAAACCATCATCTGGGACCTTCATCAGTCTGTGTTTGTCTTGGTGCTAGAAGGATGCCATGCCCTTGGATCTCGCTTCCTTTCTGAGTGGCAAGTACTGTCCGTGTGACCACTTCCTTCAGCTCCTGGTCACAGTAAGGCTGGCTTCTGACTGTGAAGGAAGGGTTAATCGCAAACCAAGGAGCAAGCACACAAATGACATAGAAAGAAGCAAAGGACGTGGGGAGGGGCCACCTTGTGTAGCTAGTGTGTCAGGGGATAGCTCTCAAGAGGGGTGACATTCAAGCCAAACAATGCAGATGTCAATGTTTTAGGGCAGGGTATGAGCTGGGTCAGTGTGTACCCACATTATTAAATACTAAGCTTTAAAAACATTATTTTAATTATGAAGTGTTAGAGCACACAGGATACATCAGGAAACAATTGAACTGGACCTAAGTGTGCACCTCAAGAATTAGCCCCTAAGAATACTGTGTGTTGGTTTAAAGCTGAAACACTTCCCTGTGTTTCACGGACTGTGTTGTCTCCACCCTGACTTGTACTTCCCAGGGGCTTCTCTGCACGAACGAACACAGCTTGCAAGGCGTTCTTCCTTCTTTCTGGCTCGCCCATCATATGCTTGGCCCCCATTCATCACCCAGGCACCATTTCCTCGATAGTTTTACAGTTCCCTTTTCTCGTGTTCAGATGTGAATGCTTGCAGCTTTAGACATTGAGGACAACTTTATACCAGAAGTCTGTGTTTTTTTCCTTAGTATCTTCTGCCCGTCATTAAGGCTTTTTAATTTAATAGCATCCAAACTGATCAAGCATTTCCTTTGTTGTTACTGCTCATTGCACCTTGAATAAGAAACTTATCCTACTCCAATGTCATAAAAATGTTTTCTGAGATTGTTTTTCCAAACTGTCATTATGTTTTTAATAAGCATTTAGTCATCCTGGATTCCGTATCTGTGCACTGTGTAAAGGGGGTGTGCCTTAGTTAGGGTTGTATTGCTGTGAGGAGACCCCATGACCACAGCAACTCTTTTCTTCTACTTTTTCATAAAGAATTTTAAATGCAATCTTTTCTTCTTTTACATAGCTATCCCTGTTCCCTCTCCCCCCCTTCTCCCCCTTCCTCTCACTCCACCTCCCTATCCACTCCTCAGAAAGGCCAAGGCTTCCCATGGGGAGGCAACAAAGTCTGATACTTCACTTGGAAGCAAGACCAAGGCCCTCCCCTCATATCTGGGCAGAGCAAGGTATCCCTCCATTCAAGCACTAGGGACAAATCCTGGTTCCACTGGCAGTGGCTGCACAGACTGTCCAAACCTCCCAACTGTCCCCCACATTCAGAAGGCCTAATTTGTACTACGCAGATTTGCCTCAGTTCAGAGTCAGAGAGCTCTCACTAGCTCAGGTCAGATCTCTGTGGGTATCACCATCATGGTCTTGACCCCTTTGCTCATATTATTGCTCCTCCCTGTCTTGACCTGGTCTCAGGTAGCCCAGTGCTTCGCTGTAGATCTCTGTATCTGCTTCATCAGTTGCTTGTTGAAGGTTCAATGATGACAATTAAGGGAGTCATCAATCTGATTACAGGGGAAGGCCAGTTTAGGCGTCCTCTTCACTGTTGCTTAGAGTCTTAGCTGGAGTCATCTTTGAGGGTTCCTGGGAATTCCCTAGTGCCATGTTTCTCATTAGCCTTTTAATGGTTCCCTCAATCAAGATTCTCTCCCTCATTGTCCTTCCCCATTCCTGAGCATTCCATTCCCCCATGTTCTCCTCCTCCCTCTCCTTCTCCCTCTCCTTCCACCCTCCCTTCTCTGCCTAATTTTCTCAGGAGGTCTTGTCTGTTTCCCCTTCCCAGGGGTTCCATATATGTCCCTCTTATGGCTCTCCTCGTTACCTAGCTTCTCTGGGATCAAACCACAGCAACTCTTATAAAGGAAAGCATTTAATCGGGGCTGGCTTGCAGTTCAGAGGTTTAGTCCATTAACATTATAGTGGTGCAGGCAGTCATGGTGCTAGAGAAGGAGATGAGAGTTCTACCTCTGGATCCACAGGCAACAGGAAGAGAATGAGCTGAGACCCCAGAACCCACCCCCACTGACATCCTGCCTCTAAAAATGCCACACCTGCACCAGTAAGGCCACATCTCCCAATAGTGTCAGCCCCTATGAGTCTATGGGGGCATTTTCATTCAAACTACCACAGAGCTTAGCCATACCAGCATCAGGATGTCTGTGATTCTATGTGCAAATAAAGAGCGTGGCACACTCTTACACATTTATACATGGCATGCTGCACACGTTCACAGTCATGACACAATAGCACGGGGAGTGCCAGATTTTCAAAGTATTGGTTTTTTTTAATGAATTTTTGGGACTTTTAAAAGTTAAATTATATTTTGCAATATAAAGTAAATGTAAGACTTAGGGAATGGTTGGTAGAAGGTTATAGCTTAAAGTGTTTGGACATCAAGTTGACAAGTGGGGGATCTGTGATGATTAGTGTAATTGTTAGCTTGATAAGTCAAGAATCGCCTTAGAAGATAGAGAGATAGAGATCACATGACTTGTAGGCATGTCTGTGAGGGATTGTCTTAAGTGTCTTGATTGCTTGTGGGGAGACCCAGCTTGAAATTAAGCATCAGCATTCCATGGTTTGGGGCCCTGGGCCACGGAGTAGAGAAAGCTTTCTGAGCATGAAGCATGCGTGCTCTGGACTGTGGCTGTCATGTGACCAGCTGCCTCATGTGTCTGTCAGCTTGTCTTGCCTGCAGTTATGGTCTAAAACAAACCCTCCTGCCTACATTGCTTCTTCTTGAGGTATTCTATTTTAGCAACAGAAACAAAACTAAAGCACACGCGGGGTGGTACTACACGTTAATGTGTGGACTGCTATTGCATGTGTACAGTGTTATTTCACATGTATAGACCCCACACAGAAACTCCCTCCCTCTAAACAGCTAATGGACCCTCCCTCCCTTCTGCAACAGCAAGGCTTCTGTCTAGAATAAGCCTTGCCTTCCTCAGAGCCCCACCTGCTCTGTTTTGCAGGCTTATCCATCTCTTGCTTGTTAACCAGTTGGATTTACTCTATCAAATCTTGGTATCTACTCAGAATATTCATTCCCTTGTATCTTCACTTTTCTAATTAAATTTAGCATCCATATTCCAAAGTTCATAAAAAAAACCTCCCTGAGACTTTTGTCAGAATTAATGCATACTTACAGATTCATTTCAAGAAGATATGTGATGCTTCGGGTATGAATTCATCCATTCCATGAGCCATTCATTTAGTTTCATTTCTAATATTTTGTCCAAATTTCTGTGTTCCTTTTGTTGGGTGATGTATCAATAATGCAGAGATTTTTTTTAAAATGATAAATGGTACATGTTGAAAGCTCACTGTAGCTTCTCTAGATACCAATGATTTTTCTCTTGGTTCTCTGTATCTTGAACCCTACAGGGGTTGGCTAACACACTGTGATCACTCAATAGGAATGAGGTACCCTATTCCTCACTTGCTGCCTAGTCAGTCCATGTTCATGGAGTGTGACCACATGTCAGGGACTAGTTAAATATATCTGAATCTTCTGTGAACAAATAGGAAGATCCATGGTTTCTTCCATCCCGGTGGCGAAAGACAAAGACCAATGAATACATTCATGTTTTGACACCAATTTATTTTTGTTTCTTTTATGTGGCTCATCAAATATGGGGCCGTACCAAGGTGGTAGCTGTAAATGGCCAGCTTCCTCCCGCCCTTCCTACTGACTGGCTCTGTGTTCTTACTGTCCTCGAAAACCAGATTCCCCACCCCAACTCAGTATGCTGCTACTTCTCAACCTTACAAGTTCAGCCTTCAGATCTGAACACACATGGCTCATCAACTGTAGACCCAGCTTCCCCTAATGCCCCAACTGCATCTGAACAGTCTCAGGACACTTCCCCTTCTGCCTACTCTGTTAGATCATGTCGTGCACACTCTGCTGTGCTTTATAGCTATGTGGGATTGGACTACTGGTATACCACTGTTTATATAAACTACCCAGGGTTGTTGGACATGCCCAGGTGTTCTGCTTCCTTCAAGGATGCAAACATCAATGAACACATGCCTTTAAGTTGTTCTGATGATTCCTTGGGACAAAAGCCTTAGATGGAAGCATCATTGTGTTGCCACTGGCAAAAGTGTCCTTGGTCAAAACAATAAGGATTCTAACATTTGCCTTCCTGTCTTATTCATCAGGAAAGCTGGATTGAAGACTATTATGAATTTGTCATCATCATCATCCTGATGTACACATGTGTATAGTATATGTATGTGGTATCATGTGCGTATGTATGTATCTGTATGCAAGGGTGCTTTTGGCCTTGCATGTATGGGGGCCAGAAGGGATGCCTGTGGTCTGCTTGATGACTCTCCATCTTACTCCCTTAAAGCAGGGTCTCTCACTGAACCTGGTGATCCCAGAAATCCCCCTAGTGTAACCCCTCTGAGAACATTCCCACTCACCCTCTAGGAAATCACAGGTGGAGTCTCTAACCTTCACCTGGGCAGAGTTACAGCCACAGTAGAAACTCAATAAATGTTCTCTAAGCTCATCTACAAGCACAGCGGGGAGCTCCATGAAAGACAGGGCTTGCTTTCAGATGTTAATTGTGTGCTTTAATAATGATTTCCATTAATTACACTATTAATTTTCTGAACCTAAGCTCTGGGGCCATCTGGCTCTGACTTTTGTCCTCAGACAAAGCCCATGGCATTGACCTTTGAGGTTCTGGAGATAGAAGGCAGGCTGAGTCCCCTCTGGATTAAGTCACTCCAGGACAGAATTGGGTCAATAGCCATTAGGATGGTCTGATCACCAGCCTGAGGATATTAACGGTTTTGTGTAAATTACTCCAGAACAAAAAACAAAACAAAACTTCAGTATCTCTCACCCTCCTCCCCCACAGCATTAATTAAAGATGTTGAATAGTAGTAAAACTTGAAAGAGGGATTTGGTGCTTTGTTGTAATTAAGTTTAGCTTTTCTGTAAGGCCCTCATTATGCTGATTTCAGACTTTGTCTGTCTGCTCATGCTATGCATTAAGGAAGTTGAGTTAAAGACTCTTTCTTTCTCAAGTCTCACACCTAAAGGAAGCAGTAGCAGCCAGGGAAATGGGCACGGGTAGAGGCCATCAGCAGGGTTCTTTTCAGGAGCCACCCCAGGGGGATAATTCTGGGAAAGAGAAAAGGATGACCAGGTCACTTTGATCCATTTGACCCATCAGGGGGAATTGTCAGCGATTCCCATGTCCTTTTCATCTCTACTCCAACTTAGAGATCCAAAATCTGCCAATCACAGCAAAGAACCCATACTTAGAGTGGGTAGAGATAGAAAACAAAGTCCGAACAGGAGGCCTCACTCACACAACCCTTGTAGCCAGCAGGGAAGGAAACAGCACCTGGCAGAGTGGGAGTCCATTCCAAAGACATGATGATGGGCCCTTCCAAAAGCATGATTATGGGTCAGAATGGCCCTTGCTTCTGGTTAACTGATGCCAAACTTCCAAAAGTGGAGCAATCACTCCACTCTCTACTTAGTGCAGTTTCTGACTGGAGATGTAAGGTTGCTTCAGCCCATAGATTGTTGTGTAACACTCTTCCTGGGACGATGTGACTGAACATCTATTTACCTCAGATAGGGAACTGACAATAGACAGTATGACACCACCAAAGTGCAACTGGGTAAACCAAAGAGTTTTATGGGGGTTACCTACAGGAATATGAGTGAGGCATTACTTACAAGAACAGAAGTAACTCACAGAGCTGTAGCACCAAACACCAGCCCTAGCACAGGTGACAGCACATGAAGTCTGTAAACCTGGAACACACTGCAGAACCTTCAGGAGGCTTAGCAGGTAATCAAGTGTCTTTTCCAGATAGTTCAGCTGGTCTTAGCCTCCTCCAGGCAGCTCCACTGATCTGTGAGCTCCCCACCCACACCCCCACCTCAGCAGCTCTGGCTGCTAATGAAAGCTTGGGTAGTTGTGAATCTGGTAAGTTTCAGGGATTTCCTGAAGCTTGTGAGTTGTGTGCTTCCTGTGACTGCGGAGCTTCTCTGCAGAGTAGAATGTTTCACCTCCACTTAAAGCGTACTGCTATTTCATCTCCTCTTTCACATCCTGCATCTTAACTAGCCTTCCTACAAGAGGGAAGGTTTTAATCCCCGGGAATTTGCTACACACCTCAGATAGAGACAAAAGAGAGGCCATGGGTAGCCCACAGAGAGTTCTGGAAATGCCATCTTTTCTCAAGGAGGCAGAGGTTCTATTTGATACAAACGTGATGACTCCCAGATGCTTGCAGTAAAACCATAAGTGTGAGCAGAAAACATAGAACGAAGGTGTGTCAGTCACAGCCAGAAAACATGGAGTGTGCCTCTCGTGCAGGGCACTGGGGAAACATGGCAGTCCACATGGACTTCCTGCAGAATTGAGGGGATATGGATGAAGATAGTGACAGGTGGGTATGAGTGTCATCCCTGCCACAGCTCCATTCAGGCTCAGGGCTGGGGTCCTAGAGGGAGTCACAGCCCAGAGGTAAGAGACTTAGCAAAAATGAGTGAGTAGCCACAGGGGGCCCAGCCTGAGGTCATGACACTCTGTCCCTCTAGTTCTCATGACAGTGGGTCCCTGGGCTGGGATGTGGAGGGATGTGACCCGGGCTCAGGGTGGCTTGTGTGGAGGGTAGAGTGAGCAGGAGCCCTCCTAGCAAGGCCCCGTTCCTCCAGACTGTCAGGCCTGCAGCAAGGCACCCACAGCCACTGGGAAGGAAGCTCACTGCTAGCAGAATAGGCATCAGGACACAGCTGGAAGGCACAAGCTGGATAGCTTAGCTAATCTCAGAAGAGGAGGTGTCAGCTCACAGACAAACCCTGGATTTCTGGTTGGGATAATGGGAGTGAGGTGATTACAACAAAAGCTAGGTAAAGGCAGTTGAACGTGAATGAATGACAGATGCCACAGAGGAGCGGAGGGAGATGACGGGACTGTGTGCAGAGGGAAAAGATGGCATCCAAAAGCTGGCGACACACACTGGTAGCTAACAGAATATTCTAGAAGGAAAACTTACTCACAAGTTGTATTTGATTATAACATGGTTGGGAGGAGAAGGTGTTGGGGAACTCTGCATGATGTAGATCCAAGAGAGTTTTGCCTCCTTTCCAAAGAGACCTTTAAAAAAAATCAAAGAACGTTTGTTTGGTATCCTACGGGCTGTGGAACTCAGTTTCCTTCAGCCTGCAGGGCAGAAGACGACTGCCAGGTTCTCAGAAAAGGCTGCATTTTGTTTCTTGGACATGAGACCATGGTTTTGTCACCAGTGCTCCTCACTTCAGTACCTGCCCTCCCCTCCTCCCACCCCCCACAAAACAGAAGTCACCTGGTCAGTAGGAAGGCATATGAATGCTTGGTTTCCAGTAACCATGGCAAAGAGAACAAAATCAAGGCAAACCAACAGTGCCTGATTTAAACGGACAAGAAGGAATGGTTGGGCTCTAAGAGACACAGCTGACTGTCCTGGGGAACCACTGCTAAGCCACAGCCCACCTGGGGACACGTGCTAAGGCCCAGTCTAACCAGCTAGTCAGTTATCCAACAGTGAGACAGTTTCAGGAGGTGGAAGTAAAGGAGGAGGCAGATATATCACGAGAGGCTCCCATCCCCTTTCCTGCCTGGACTTGTCCATCCACAGTCACAGGGACCCTAGAGGAGCCCAGGTGATTCCGTGCATAGTGAGTGAGCCTGGCGGGTTCCAGGGCAGGCTGCATTTTCTATCACAGGTGAGCTATCTGGGAGCCCAACACCTGCTGGAGCAGAATCCATAGGGCAGGCACGAGACCAAACAGCTCTGCCAAGGGTGTTTGTAAGATGCAGCAGCAAGAAAACTAACCACAAGTTGGAAACTGGATGTCAAGAGATCAGCCTCAAGCACCATCAGTAATAAAGGATTGGGGGATACATGTGAAAACCTCCCAACCCCTTGGCTTGAGTGTAAATGCTGCATAAACACTACTTTCCCTTTGTGTGTGTGTGCATGCACGCATGAGCGCAAGCCCAGGATGGAAACAGCGGTCATCAGACAGATTCTAGAATTTAAACATAGCTTAGACAGAAATAAGAAATGGTGTGGAAATCATAGTCATAGCAGATGAACAAAGCAAAACTCCTTCAGTACAGAAACTGAAGAAAGCAAACATACAGATGCCTAAAAGAGTTCAGCAGGAGCATGAACCCCTCACTGAGAAATAGACCCCACAGGTCAATATCCACCCTATTGCAGAAAATGGTGCAGAAATTATCTATCTGGAGAGATGATTCTGTGGTTAAGAACTCTGGCTACTCGTCCAGAGGATCCTGGTTCGATTCCCAGTGCTCACATTGCAACCATCTAGTTACTCTTGATTCAGGGGGTCTGATGCCCTCTTTGGGCCTCTGTGTACACAGATGCAGGCAAAACACCCACGTATGTAAGATTAAAATAAATATTAACTAGAGAAAGGGGAAGGTTAACAAAGTGAAAAGATAGTGGGTCAAAGGTGCCTCTCAGTAAGGAAATAGGCTACCATGAAAACTCTTGGGTGTAGACATTGTATGATGGTTTCCGTCGCTGTGATTCCCCCCACACTTCCATTTTAAGTAGGGACACATTATTAGTAAGAGGTGGACCATTATTGGTGAGAGTTTATGTGAACTCTTGTGAACCACAAGTCCTAGGACAGCAGAACTTAAAACATAAATTTTAAGGTAGTATTTCCTTACCAAGATGCAATACAATTTAAACCTTAAGCCAGAGACATTGGAAATAAAGGGGGAATTATAATAACTTTAAATGGTAAAAGGAATGCTATCTGTCCCTCTATAAAAGATGAGGATGCAAGAACATATATGGTCATTTGTGACCATAATAAAGATAGGTGGCCAGAACCAAATCAAAAATGAGGTAGTTTTCTCACACAAGTGGAAGGGCAGAAAGAAACAAGCTAAAAGATCAACACACTGAGCTGGGAAATGGAAAAAATCTCTCAAAAGATTAGAAATATTTACTTTTGTAAGTAAGACAAAATACACACAAACTAACTTCTCAGCCCATATCAGTTCCAGGGAAAATAAAGGGATTTGACAAGGTGAAATGGCCCTGAGGCTTCTGAAGCAGGAATGGTTGACCCTTAGTGTCCCAGGATAAAATAGAGTCTTTAGCTAAATGACTGACTGTTGATTTTCCTGTCTCTTCCCCTCTTTTCTATGTCTTCCCCTGCATGTGTGCACACACAGATACATATAGACACACACACTCACACATGCACACATGCATGCCTTCTGACCGGGCAGGTGAGAAGGAAGCAGAGAAGATGGGAATCCAGAATCAAGGCCTTGCCTACTTCTTAGCTTCCAAGCCTCAGAAAAGGCACCTGTGCCTGGGTGCAAGCGCGTAGGACAGGGACCACGATGTCTCTCCTGTAAACCAGCCCAGCACACCTCTAGGTTCAGACAAGAACATGAAGCAACACAGAAGACCAGAACCATCATTCTAAAATTCTGAGGGGAGGTTCTCGTGAAACTGAAGACAGTCAAAATCCTCAGTGGTTATGGATGCCCACCACCACCAGTCACAGCCTGGGACAGAAAGAATATCTTCCCACCTCTAAATGAAGCTCTCTCATGTAGTGAAAATGTCTTCTTGTTCAAAGATATGTTCTGTGTTTTCCAGTTTGTGGTGGCACAAGCCTTTAATCCTAGCACTTGTCAGGCAGAGGCAGGTGGCGCTCTGAGTTTGAGGCTAGACCAAACTACAGAGCAAGTTCCAGGACAGACAGGACTACTCCACAGAGAAATCCCATCTCAGCACACACACACACACACACACACACACACACACACACACACACACATGTTCTGTGGGATAGTGATGAGGCACTAAGTAACAGATGATTATCCTGATGATACAGATGATGCTGAAACATGTTTTGATCAAGTATGACCATTTTATTAATGTGTATTTTTAACATTCTCTTTGATTGTTCTGTTTATTATAATAACCTTCTCTACCAACTCCAAGATTATCAAGGAGCTTTTATGCAGCTGGGTGTATTTGTGCATGGTGATTTGGATGAGAATGCCCCCCATGTGAGCATATGTTTGAATATTTGGTTTCCAGTTGGCAAAACTATTTGGGAAGGATTAGGAGGTGGGGCTTGGTTGAAGGAGGTGTGTTCTCTGTTGTGTGTGGGCTTTCAGGTTTTAAAAGTTCATACCAATCCCAGTGTGTTCTCCTTTTCTCTTCCCTCTTCCCTCCCCTGGCTCTGTCTCCTTTGTGTGGCTTGAGATGTGAGCTCTCAACTGTTCCTGCTGCACTACCTTTGCTCTGGCATCATGGACCCTGGCCCTCTAAAGCCATAAGCCCAATTAAAGGATTATTGTATAAGTTACCTTGGTCCTGGTAGTTTTGCCATGGCGACAGAAAGTAACTAAGACAGTGTGCACGCGTGTGTGGTACCAAGGTTAGCTGAGTGTTCCCACAGTGCTAACATTGACTGGGTGTCCCAACAGTACTGGCATTAATGGGGTGTTTCAATAGTACTGGCATTAACTTGGAGCTTCAACACCACTGACATTAACTGAGTGTTCTAGCGTTTCTCACAGTAACTGAGTGTTACAACTGTATTGACATAAACTCGATGCTTCGAGAGTACTCATGTGATCTGGGTACTCTAACTATGTGCTCCAGCAGTGCTGACATGAACTGAATGCTCCCACACTAACTGGGTGCTCCAGCAGTGCTGACA
>NC_022017.1:23214212-23214731 GCF_000317375.1 Microtus ochrogaster | reverse complement strand
GAGTGCTCCCACACTAACTGGGTGTGCTCCAGCAGTGCTGACAGGGACTGAATGCTCCCACACTAACTGGGTGCTCCAGCAGTGATGTGTGGCTGCTTCTTCACTCCCTCTTCACCAGTCACTCCACCTCCTAGAATTTCCTTCCACATAAATGCTCCTTCAACAGCCTTCGCGTCATTTTTAGTTCATTTGCCTTTTCTTCCCTGGCTCCTCTGTGTTCTCCATAAGATGTATATTATCTTTGTAAACAGAAAAATTCAATAAAACCTGGCCATAAACAACATAAAAAGCAGCATTCCAATTTTAGGGGAGAAATGATGTATCGTCATAGAATGGAGCCTGCAAGAATTTAAGCCAGCTGCTAACCAGGCCTGCTTAATCACTATTAATCACTATTGATCAGTGCTCGTTCACGAACGCTCTTTGCCATCACCCCTTCTGGGCGAGGATTCATTCTTTCACAACTAGGAAGCCATCTAGGTCTTTTTGTCTTCAAGATTTTTAATAACTGTTTTTAAT
>NC_022017.1:23209049-23213897 GCF_000317375.1 Microtus ochrogaster | reverse complement strand
TGTGTGTGTGTGTGTGTGTGTGTGTGTGTGTGTGTGTGTGTGCTTTGCCTAAAGTTCAATTCAAGACCTCGAACATTCTAGTTAAGTGTTGTTGCACTGAGATGTCATCCAGCCCTTCAGTTACTTCTTTAAACTGGAATTCCACAGCTGTTTGTGCGAGTTGGAATCTGTCTGGGAAGGGACCTGGATTCACAGCAGATTGAATAAATTCAGGTGAGATGTTATGGACCAGGGTTGCACCAGAGTGCGTTTGTACTGTGAGAGTGCTAGGAAATCTGAGGACTCCCGAGACTCCAGCACCTGTGCAAGGACCATATATGGTGCTTCCTGATGGTCCCCCAAGCTCATCTTGTCCCATGAAGATCACTAGCATTTCTTCAGCAGGGTTTGCTTCTATGAGGCCACAGCAGCGAGTATATCCCTTGGTCCTGACAGGTCCTCTGTGAAGTCTGTGAGATCAGGAGCTTCAGGTGAACCCAGCGCAGACACACAGATAAACAAGGATAGCATAGCAAGATTAACACCTTACACACCAAAGAAGGTAAGATGTCCTGGCAAAGATGGAAGCCTTGGCCTCTGGTTTTGGTCTTTTAGCTGCTTACCGAGGTTGTATGTGATCGGAAAACATTGCTGTGTTGGTCAGTTTTTTGTCAGTTTGACACAAACTAGAGCCATCTGGGAAGGAGAAAATTTAACCGAGAAGCTTTCTCCGTGAGATTGACTAGTTGGTAAGTCCGTGGGGGCATTAGATTAGTGACAGATAAAGGAGGGCTCAGGCCACCATGAGTGGTGCTGTCCTTGGGCAGGTGGTCCTGGGTGGCGTGAGATAGCGGGCCAAGCGAGCAAAGAGGAGGAAGCTGGTAAGCTGGGTTTGTGCCAGTTCTTTGCTTGTTCCACTAAATGGTGCAGAAGCCCCTAACACTCTGAAGTTCACTTATACAAGGTCCTCAGGATACGCAGACTCATGAGACAGAAAGTAGAACCGGGCTGCTTGTCTGAGTGTGAGAGGCAGTGGGGAGTTACTAGAAAACACGTGTGGGGGCTGTTTAGGAGATGTAGAGGAATGGCTTCTACAGTACTTCTGCTCAGTTCCTGCCTCCAAGTTCCTGCCTCGATCTCTGTCCTGACTTCCCTTACAGGGGATTGTAACCTATAAAGAAAAACCTTTCTTCTCCAAGTAACGGTTGTCATGGTGTTTAACCACATCAACAGAAACCTGATTAGGACAGTTGTCTTCAGTGGTGTCCCTCGCGCTGTGTGTTGCTCAGCTACCTCCATCATCTGCCTCTACTTTCTGTCTCAAGAGTTTGCTTGTCCTGAGGACCCTGTATAGGTGAACTTCAAAGTGTTAGTGGCTTCTGCACCATTTAATGGAATAAGAATGTGTTTCAAGTTCACCATAGAGGCTGAGGTACTTCATCCCACTTCATGTCCCAACAATATTCCACGGTGTGGTAGATGATGCAGGGGTTTGTGGTGTTTTCCACCCATGGGCACTTGGCTTGTTTCTACCATTTGGTGACCATCAGTAGTGTGTAGCATGGGATACCTATTTGTTTTCTTTCTAGGGCATCTTCCCATGCTATGTGCCAGTTCTTCGCTTAGCAGTTTGAGAGGCTGCCATGCTGCAACCGCCAGGGACTGCTGGTTCACATTCCCTCAGCACTGCCCAGTGTCCCTGCATCGCTGTGTCCTTGCAAATATTTGTTACTGTTGACTTTGCTGCATATGGCCATCCTCGTGGCTTGAAGTGGGGAGTTGCTTGGGGTCAGAAACTAGGTTTGCTTAGCGGGATTGACACCGAGGGTCCTGCCAAGCCCTCTGCCCACTTTTTAGCAGGCTTCGTTTCCCCGTCGGGCTTCTTGAGAGCTGAATTTGTGCCGTTCCTTTGCTTTTAGTATAAATCATTTCACTCTAAGCTGGGGGTGATTTAACACCCTACAGTGGCTGAGCTCACAGCCAGCTCCCAGAATTCCTGGAACTTAGACAGAGCTTCTCAAGGGTCAAGATGACCCAGCTACTGTTCATCCCTGTTCATCCTCCCAGGATTGGCATTAGGATTAAAGAAGAAAGGGTTTGTGGCGGGGTTTTGAACAGTCTAAAGTGTTTTCCTAATCTGAGTAAATACTGTCATTATTTATGGCTGCTTTTTGACTCACATAAGCCCCTCAAGGCCCCTCATGCTGGCCCATCTTTCCTCAGAGCAGAACTTGGGCAGGGAAGGAGATTGGAGCTGGGAGGGAAATGCCGGGCAGAATTATCTGTAAGCTGACAGCTTGCTGCCCCCATGCCCCCGACGGCTGATAAATAGGGAAAGCGAAGGCGGTTTCCCTCCCACAGCTTTTGAAGAGTCTCAGGGCATTTTAAACCCTTGCAAAGCACTTAGCCGATAAAAACTGTTCTAATGAACCACAGACAGGCCCTTGCAGAGCCTCGGCCCACTTAGACAGTGACAGGCAGGACTTGGCTCAGCCCAGGCTATCCCAGGAGACAAGCTCTGGGCAGAGAGCACAGGAGCTCTGAGTCCTCCCTGCAGGATCCTCTTGGCTTCATATCTCTCCCGTCCCTTGTCCTTACTCTCGGCGGGAGACCAGGCAGGAACTCAAGGCAGAAGAGCTCAGGTCTGCCTTATTCCTGCCAACAGCACGTGGTTCAGGCTGGCTCTTCCCCACTTCCTCCTGCCCTCCCTCCCTCTCTCCATTTCCTTCTCTTTCTCTCTCCCTTATTTCTTTCCTTCTTTATTTCTTCCTTCCTGTCTTCCTTCCTCATTGACTTTCTTCCCTTCTTTTCTTCTTTTATCCCATCCTTCCTGCCACCTTACCATCCTTCTCCCCCCTCCTGCAATCTGACCGTGCTTATTTCCCTCCCTTCTTTTATTCTTCCTTCTTTCCCCCTCCCCCATTACCTGCATTCCTTCCCAGTCTGTCTTTTATCTTCCTCCCTCCAGCTACAGTGAGCAGGGTGCATCATTTTGTGCCGTACTTAGAACTCTGGAGCCCTTTGACTTTGCGCCTGGTGTCTAAAAACATGGTTCCTCCCCCCCACCCCTGGAGACCGTCCCTGGGCACCCATGAGTACTGCACCCTCTCCGGGATCATCTGCCTGAGCTCGGCACTCATTCTTCCTGTTCGTAGACTTCTAGTAGATGTGTATGCAAATGAACTGAATGCAAAGCTGCAGACTTGCATGTTGAACTGCATGCGAGGGTCACACACACACCAGCCCACTCTCCCGGTGTGCCCACGCTGCTGACCATCCTGTCATGTTGTCGTAAGTCATTTGTGTTGATCTTTGTGTAGCATGGTGTCGGAAGCCAGTGTGTGAGGGCCTGTGGTTCAGCCTCACAAACAAAGCTTTAGTAGAACACAGTCGTGCTACCTTCATCATGAGTCCTCTGCAGCTGCTTTGGAATTCTGATGGTTGAGTTGTGTGGTCAGGCCAGGGTCCAGGAGACCTGCAAAGGCCCTTAGCTAAAGACAATGCATGGTACCGCATGGCTGTTCTTGATCCAGCCAATACACAGGCAAGAGGTGGCTCCTATTGGTGTCTCCTAGCCCATGGATAAAGGCCTAGAAAGGCAGTCAGCAGTCACTATGATACTCATTTATGTAAACAATGTTTCATGGGCTCCAAAGTCCATGACACATTGAGCTAAGTCTCCCCCATCCCCAGTGGTCCTGGCTTTCTGCTGATTGGCTAGAGCAAGTTGGGCTCACTTTCAGGGAGCACAGCAAATTTTATTGCACTGCTGTTCTCTCAGTCTTCAGGAGACAGAGCTGCAGCCCATGCTGTCATAAGGAGACTGCTTGTTTGTTCCCAGCTGCCCAGAACCAAAATAATCACACAGAAACTATATTAATTACAGCACTGCTTGGCCTATTAGCTTATGTATATTTTTAGATAACTCTTACATCTAGATTTAACCCATTTCCATTATTTTATATTTTACCACGAGGTTGGTGGCCTACCGGCAAGATTCCAGCTGGCAACTCAAGTCTTTCCTCTCTGGCAGCTCCATGGCATCTCTTTGACTCTGCCTACTCCCCCCCCCCCATATATATATAATGTTCCAGCCTGGCTATCTGGTTATATTAAGCCATTGGCCGAAAGCAGCTTCTTTATTTATTAACTAAGAAAAGTAACACATATACAGAAGGGCTTCCCACACCACCATGCTGTGTGGCATGGGGCATCCCTGCAGGGGAATCTAAGAGGGCCTTTTGAGGAGGCTTGGGTAAGTGAGGTATTTGGAATCACCATGGTAAAGTAGGGTGATAGAGGCATCTGAAGCAGCCGTGGGACACAGGTCCTGCATGACGAGTGTGCACTAGGCATCAGGGCTCCTCTACGGTGTCCAGAGCATCAGGAAGGCATGTGTCTCTGTGTGGGCAGACATCCCACTGCATCTCCTCTTGCTCAGTAGAGAAGAGTACCGACATCTTGAAGAATGCAATCCATGCCCAGGATGCTAATTGTCACCCATTGTCTGCCAAAGGGGAGACTTAGACAAAGAGGGTAGCTCCACGCTCCAGACCTTTATCTGTGCCTAGGAGGCAACCACAACAATACAGCCAGCAGTGGACCCATCACACCCGGGCCAGGGAGTCCATTCACAAGACAGCTTGCTCACTGTGAGGAAGTGAGAAGACTTGGTTTGCATTAAGGAAACTGACTTTGGGAGGGATGAGTCTGGCCTGTGCTCCGTAAGAAATACATATGGGTCCTGAGGTGTGGGTCTCCTGGGGGTGCTGATTGTTCTGAGAATTCCTTGTTTGTACCACCTGTCCACATGGTGCAGGATCATGTGAAAGGAAAAAGGGTCTGCCAGTGATGCCTTACTGTAACACA
>NC_022017.1:23191951-23208280 GCF_000317375.1 Microtus ochrogaster | reverse complement strand
CCATATTCAGAGAGTCCGGGTTTATCCCCTGCTTTTTCAGTCACAATCCAGCTGGCCTTGGTGAGCTCCCAATAGATTAGTACTCTTGAGGAAGCTATGGAACATTTAGAACCACTGAGGCTGGGAAATGTGTCAGGGTCAGGGCTCTTCTAAGGAGGTCTGGAGAGGTCACGGCCCAGAGCTGTGATGAGGAAGCATGGGCTGTAGGGTATTTCCAAAGATATTGGAAGGACTGGAGCCATGAAGTATCTTCTAGTGAGACTGCAAAGAGAGAGTAGAGCCAGCCTAAGAGAGAGATGTCTGTTGTAGGCAGCAAAGCAGGAGGGGCAAGGTCATTTCAGCCTTTGAAACTTACCAGGTGCTATAGATCTTGCTTTGATGGGTTTGGGTCTTGCTTTGGTCTATTATTTCCTTCTATGGCCTTCTTCCCTTTTTAGACTAGGAATGTGCTTTTGTATATTAGAAGTTTCTAAGCTGATTTATTTTATAGGCCAACACAGTCGGGAGACTGCCTTGAGTCTCAGAAGATATTGAACTTTTGGATAGTATTGAGACTGTTACAGACACTGGAGACTTTTGAGGTTGGAAAAATGTTGTGTCATGAGATGATTACTGGTCTATGGGGAAAATGGGGTGGGGCTTGTGCTGGTTTGAATGAGAAATAGCTCCCATAGACTCTTGTATTTGAATACTTGGTCCCCAGTTAGTTGTGCTGTTTGGGAAGGTTATGGAACCTTTACGAGGTGGAGCCTTGCTGGACAGGCTCTGAGATTCTTGGAGCCACTTCCCGTTTTCTCTGCTTCCTGTGTGTGGATGGATATACGACCAATTGGTTTCCTAGGTCTTCCACCGTGCATTTTCCTCCATGGTGGACTCTATCCCTTGGAACCACAAACCAAAATAAACCTTTTTTTTCTCTCAGGTGATTTTGGCAATGCTATTTTATTACATCAACAGAAAACCAACTAATCCAGGACTCTCCATTGCCCATGGGTCAACTCCTTACAACTGTTTCTCTTTATGTAGACCCAGTAAAGTCCACATCTGTGGCCCCTTTGAGCACTAGATGGCCTGCCTTGTAGTATGCTTCGGATACTGTGGTGGAGCAGGTAGGGAGACAGAGAACACAGGCTAGGGTCGAGAGTCACTCTCTACCCCACTCCCACCATAGACAAAAGGAGATGGTGGACCTGAGTCTTGCTGGTCTTTTGTTCTATCCTCCATGTCCTTTCCCAAAGTGAAGCTGACTCCAATGAACTGGAACCATCCAGCGCTTTGCTTACAAACTGGGCACAGAACCCATATGAAGCCTGGGTGCTCTGCATGTTGCAAAGCTTTCCTGGGAGCTGAGGGGCTAAATCTCTCGAGTTGCTTTCAGCCATGAACTCCTGTGACTCCCAATCAGAGCTGTTTGTCTGGAAAACAATAGCAGACAATTAGCAAGAGGAGAGCGGAGGTTCCTTGCCATGCTCTCTGCTTTTATCAACGCCTCACCGCTGTCATCCAGAGCAGATTCTCCCCAGAGACACAGAAGAAGCCTTGGAGCTCGGGGCATGCTCTCAGCACTGCTAAGGTGTTTCTCTTGCTCCTTGAAGCCAGTGGTCAGTCAGGAGGTGCACGTAACTTGGTTGAATGCAGGGACATGCATGTGCATGCATGTGCATGCATCTATGAATGTATGAGTGTCTCTTTATGTGAATGTGTGGACGTGCATGTATGTGTATACAAGCATGCATCCCTGTGCATCTCTGCTTGCATGTGCATGTGTATATTTGTGTGTGTGTTGCATGCATGCATGTGTGCATGCATACATAGGGATAATCTGCATGCGGAAAAAGCATGTTGCCATCACCTTTCCCCATTCCCAGATCTCCACATGTGTACAGGAAGTGAGAGAAGCAATGAGAATCCTGACGTCAGAAAATGGCTTTGAAGGAGACAGACGTGTCCAGTCTTTGTCTGAGCAGGCATTACCCACGTCCTATCCAGGAGGGTCTTGTGCACAGTTCTGAGGACCTGGCCTCCTTTTTGCCCTCACAGACCATGCTCAGTTCTTCTCTGTAATCCTTGTGTGTGTGTATGATGTACTGATGGGAAACTGAGTTACCAAGCAACCCGATGAGATCTAGAATCGCCTCAGAGACAGGCCTCTGGACATGCCTATGGGGGAACACTTGCTCTCCGTGGGTGGCACCGTTTCACAGAGTGGGAACCGACGATTTTGAAAAGGAAAGTGAGCTAAGCACCAGCCTCCGTGTCTGCCCTTCCTGATCCATTTGCCATGCCATTGGCTGTCTTCAGCTCCTGCCATTATGTCTTCTTTGTAGACTGTACCCTGTAACTGTGAGCCAAAAAGAGCCCCTCTCCCTGATTGAGCTGCTGTCGTCAGGGTGATGTACCACAGCAGCAGG
The DNA here is from genome assembly GCF_000317375.1 of Microtus ochrogaster. Classification (NCBI taxonomy): domain Eukaryota; kingdom Metazoa; phylum Chordata; class Mammalia; order Rodentia; family Cricetidae; genus Microtus; species Microtus ochrogaster. Next base: position 23,205,869 of record NC_022017.1, on the reverse strand, counting down.
GAAGCAGCTGAGGCAGTACCAATCTGAGAAATGGGTGCATAAAGGGACAGACTGGAGGAGCAGGCTAGCTTAAATAGACACACAGGAGACAAGAACAAAAAGGATCCATGCAGAAAGTCAATTATGCTAAATATCTTGGCCATTAATTCTACTACATTCTAGGCCTGAGGGTGGGGACAAACCTGATTTCTGTACCACTAATGGCTAAAATGAGAGATGGTGGCATCGAGGCTGCTGGCAGCAAGAATTTAATTTCCAGAGATCTCTGTCATAGAGACAGGCACCTTGGCTGTTCATGGGATGTGGCCTTCTTCCCTGCTTCCAAGGTCTCTGTGCCCTTGTCCCATGCTCTCTCTCAAATCAGGGTCTGCTTGCATGTCCTGCCATTTTGCCCTAGAAGTTCCAGGGAAGATATTCCTGGCCTCCTCTCCTCAGCCCACAGGAAGACGGTGTGGAAATCAATCAGGACACCCCTCACCCTTGCAGAGGGTTGGCTGCTGTGGGCCTGGTGTCCTGCAGCCTCTGGAGTCAGCTGGAGTGACAGCCACGTCCCCGCTGCTGTCTGAGATACAATTATGTAGAGAATGCATTTAATGCTCCACTGGGCAACTTGGTATAAAACAGTTTAATTTTTCACTGAAATCTAAATTTGCTCCCAGACTGTATATTTTTCTATCACATTAGATGATCAATCTGAGCAGAAATCCAATTTTAACTCCGTACCCTCTCTGCCACCGCTCCTCCCCACTTCCCTTCCGCCAGATCTCCCAGCCTCACCCAGGAGAACCCCCACCTCTGGGCTCTTCCCAGTAGAGGATGAGGAGCCCCAGGTGGCATCAAGATGCATTTGGGCCCAAGTGGCCCAGGCCTCTCTCAGGCTGAAGACTGACAGTGGCTCCCCCAAGCTGGGACCACTGACATGAAAAAGGCTGCTTGTGTTCTGGGTGTGTCTCGGATGACAGAAGAACATGTGACCCAGGATGACCCAGGACAGCTTTTCAGCCTGCAAGGACTAGGCTGCGGTGTGGACTTGTTTAGCGTAGCCCCAGGCAGGGAAGAGCACAAGCTGGACTCCCAGACTGTTAAGTGTGGTTGGTTCTCCAGCAGGAGTTGAGCAGAAAGCCCTGCTCTGGTCCAGGTGAGAAGACAAATACCCTCATATTCCCCCATGCCTTGAGACACTCCCCTCACACGGTGGCCTTGTCTGAGTGGCATCAGTAGGACATCCAGCCTTTCTTCTCAGGGACACATGGCTGGCTGGTTTGGGGGCCTTTGGGAATGTAGGCAGGTTTATCTTTCAGCAGAATGTCACGGGACACAGTGCAACGAAAGGTGCCATCCATTCATGGTCCCTTCCCATCTCCAGAGCTACAGAAGAGCAGCTCCTGTCAGAGCCTCTCCTGTCTCCTAGGGAACTATAAGGTGGGTAGCCAGAGTGCACCTCTGTGTGGTACCCAGAATCCACATGCCTCATAGTAAATCCTTTCTGCTTTTGCCTCTGGCTTCCTCCAGCAAATGCCGTTCATTCTCTCATGCCAGCAGGGCATGTGTGCTCGTGCCTTGGACCCTTGGGGTGAGAGCCTAGAACTCCATATGCAGGAAGAGTTTGCATTTTGCCCCAAGAAGGAGATCAGCTCCCTAGGTGGGGCCCTGTTTGCATTTAGCGCTGGGCCGGCTGCAACTATTTGGGCCTGGGGCTGGTCTGTGATAAAGAGAAGCTGCTCCCTTCTCTCTTCATGTTCTAGTCTGCTGTCTGTCAATGTCATAAACCACCATGACCAAAGTACCCTGAGAAAGGTTGTTTGATGCTATGTCTTACAGCCTGCCCAGAAGGGAAGTTGGAACAAGAAATTAGAGGTAGGAACTAAAGCAGAGGCCATGAACACGGCTTGCTAGCCTGTTCCCATTGTTCAGTGTGCTCTCTTATACAACTGTCCAGAGGTGGCACAGCCCACATCAGACTGGGATCTTCCACATCAATCACGAGCCAGGAAAATGCCCCTACAGACTCGTCTACAGACCTCTTTCTTAATTGAGAGTCCCTCTATCTAGTAAACCTTAGCTTGTGTCAAGCTGACAAGAAAAAATTAACCAGAATACATCATCAAGGTCCCAAGAGGAGGAGAAGAGCCAGGAGTCAAGGGAGAGGCCACAGTGGAATCTCAGCCAGAAGCCATGGTGACACCTTTCCAGTCTTCTGGGTGGGAACCTGACATTCCAAGGTAAGCTCTCATCCTTAGTGTCCGAACTGTCAGCAGGATGTCGTTAACCCCTGCTTAGTTCTGGTCCCCATCCCACTCCCTACATTGTGCTGTCAGAGAGAGGACAACCATGGGCCAGTTATTCTTACATAGAAAGGTCCTGAGTGCCTCAGTTTCCCCAGCACTGGGCCTGGCTGTCACTGCCTCGTATTTCTCCGAGAAGAGGAAACAGGGGCTAGATTTATCATGGTGCATCTATGTGAAAGAGTCCTTGCGTACATGCCCAGAGCCAGTTGGGATGGGCATACGACTGGGGAGGGGGCACCTTTACAGGAAGTTGGACACCGAATCTCCAAGTATGGAGTAAACAGAACGGGGTGGGGAATCAAGGCAGCTGCATTAGGTCTATGTCCCTAGCGCATATGTGTGTGTGGGGGGGGGGGGCTATGGGGATCGATACCATGACAGGAGGAATGGCTCCACCTAGTGCAGGCTCTCACGCTCTAAGACCTTGCCTGCACACAGGGGTCTTCCTGGGTAAAGGGGATAGCTGAACAAGGAGCCCCACCCTGTTCGCTCCTATTCCCTTTGGTGGGGTGTCCTGAGACGGCTGAAACCCAGCCTGCATTGCACATCTCAAGCCAGATTTGATGGAGTAGAGCCAGGCACCACCCCAGAGTGCTACCCTCGGTCCAGCACACCCGGTAGAATTGCAGGAAGGTGGGAGAAGGCAGGCACTTGGATGGACTGGAAATGGCTTCGTGGTGGGTGCTGTTGACCGCAAAGCCAACGAAGAGCAAGCAGCGAAACAAGAAGAAGAGAAAATGCTGCTGAGATTGGGAGAGGCGAGGACACAGCACTCAAGGAGCTGCCAGGGCACTGCAGAAAGGAACAAGGACATGGTGAGCAGATATGAAGAGACTTGTTGCTGCATATGAGTAGCTTTACCAAGCCTGAACTGAAACCATAATGTCGCCAGCAGCCCTGATTCCAGGGAGGGGAGGAAAATGCTGTGGTAAACATGTCAGAAAGAGACAGCAAGGAGCAAATGTCACAGTACAGGAAAGAACCCAGATTAACACTTGAGACAAGGAGAAAAAAATGTTCCCAAGTCATGAGTGAAGAGACTGAGGTGGGGGCCCTGAGTTCTACACCTAGCACCGTGTACACGTGGTACAGTTGCCTGACCTGTGATCCCAGCCTTCTGGAAACAGAGGCAGGAAGATCGGGAGTTCGAGTTTACCCTCAGCTACACGAGTTCAAAGCCAGCCAGGGCTACATGAGACCCTGTCTCAGAAAGGGGAAAAAAAGTCACACAAAAAGCAAGATCAAAAGTCATGACAAATAGGGCTTGCAGAAGGGGACTTGAGTGTGATGTCACAGGTGCTGTCCAGAGATAACTGAAAAATGAGAGACCTGGTGTTGTGCTCAGAAGATCACCACCATTCCCTGCAGGGCAGAACTCCGTGTAGGGAGGGGATTCTGGAGGAGTCTTGACATCATGTGGACATTCCAAACTGACAACAGGTGTTTTGAGCTGTCTTCTAGAAACACAGCCACACAGTGCCAGAACAAACCCTGTACACAGTCGTGGCAGACGCCGTGACAGCGTGCCTGTCTGGCAGACCACACCAGTGTCCACAGCAAGAGAAATGCCAGGTCTGGTTCACGAGAGTTGGATTTGAAATTAAATGGGGTGGGGGGCGGGAAGGGAAGAAAGGAAGATTTTTCTTGTAGAAAGAGTACTGAAGACATTTCCAAATCATGAGCAGCCAAAGCAGAGCCTACCAAGGAGGCAGACAGGAAGGATGAGTGTGTGCAGTGTGTGCGGTATGTGGTGTGTGTACTCTGTGCATGGTAGTGGTGTGTATGTCGTTTGTGTGCTTTCTGTAATATGCCTTGTGTGTGGTGTATGAGGTGTGAGGTTTATGTGTGGTATATATGTTATACGACATATGAGGTATTGTATGTTGTGTGTGTGCATGTGGGGGTTCATGCCTGTGTCTTTTGTGTGTGTGGCATGTGGAGTTTGTGATGTATACAGTACGTTGTAGTATGTTTTGTGTTTGGGGAAAATATACCCACAATCCTTAGCAGGAAGGGTAAGGAGAAAGATGGGTGAACATGCACAGGCCATGACAGGGCAACATCCAGGAGCAGGTTCATAGAAAGATGAGCAAGCATAGCAGAGTTCTGGAGTCTGGGGATCTGGGGAGCCCCAATGTGATCATCACACGCCCATCACAGCACCCCTATACACACTGCTCATTGCTCCTCCAGGGCTCACACTGCTGGGTTTCTGTTTGCGGGTACCTGGCACCAAATACTGACATTCTGCTGAGAAGTGCCTAGACTGTCTTCTGCCCCTGCAGTGATATCAGCCAGCGCCCTGATCTAAGTGTATCTCTTATTTTCTTGTACATTTTCATGGACATCCTAAAGTTTGCCAGTGCAGTTTCCCCGAGGTCTCCTTCACAGGATCAAAGTTCATACTCTTCCTGCAGCTGCCAACCCCACCTAGGCTCTTAGCTGGCAAGATCCAGGTTGTCATAAATATGGAGAGCAGAATGCGGGACAGATTCAGAAGGTTCTTGTGGATCCTGGGGTGTGAGTAGGGGAAGAACATTTCCAAAGTGGTGGAGTTTTCTATTCTGCCACTGTTGTGTGTCTTTGACCACCTTACAAAAGAGGCTTCCACTTGCTGAACCCCTTGTTATGATACCCACTGCCCCCACCCGCGGCTGTAGCCCCAAGGCCATGATGTCCTCCTTGATGTTCTGGGAGCACCAGAAGCCACGGGAAGCACTGAGGATGATATAAAGAAGAACAGTACAAGGAAAAATAATTGAAAGACAGGTCATAGGAACTCAAAAATAGACAGGAAGGAGGCTCTTGGGAAGCTTCTGCTTAGCTCTGAGTCTGCAGCTGTCTGTCATGAGCTATGCAGACATTCCTTTAAGCCTCTGGAAAATAAGAGTCCAGCTGTGCCTTCCACCACTCTCTGCCTATGGGGGCACCAGGTGTCTTTAGCTGCTGGAGGAAGGATTTGGGGCTGAGCATGCTCCACTTACAAAGGGAACCCAGAGAACTAAAATTGATGAGAAAAAGAAACACGGATGCTAAGGAAATCTGGGTCTATCAGGATCTAGAGGGTAGCCCTGTCTAATATCACAGTACGGCTGGCAGGAGGGCACAGACCCATGAGCCTGGGCCTTGAGCATTGCAATGATCGGGGAAAGATGGGGATTAAGAATGTTGAGAGCAGAGCCAAGCAGTGATGGCACACACCTGTAATCCCAGCACTCGGGAGGCAGAGGCCGGCAGTGGTGGTACACACCAGTAATCCCAGCACTCGGGAGGCAGAGGCCGGCAGTGGTGGCACACACCTGTAATCCCAGCACTCGGGAGGCAAAGGCAGGCAGTGGTGGTGCACACCTGTAATCCCAGCACTAGGAGGCAGAGGCAGGTGAATCTCTGTGAGTTTGAAGCCAGCCTGGTCTACAAAACAAATTTTAGAACAACCAGAGCTATTACACAGAGAAACCGTCTTGACAAAAAAAAAAAAAAAAGTTGAGAGCAGATCTCCTGCTGAGGAGATCAAATGGCCCGCATGCACACACACAGATCTATGATAGTTGATAAAAATAAAATAGGTAACTAACTAATAGATAAATAAAAGCTCAGAATTCAAACAGAACTTGCCCTACTCTCCACTGGAAATGGATCAAGACCCAGAGCAAAGCCCTTTGGGATTGCCAGGCACACCCAGCCAGCCGTGTGCTTGATGCATCTGCCCCAGTGCTGGTTATTTTCTCAGTGATGTGACCAAATGCCTAACAAGAAATCAATTAAGAGGGAAAGAGTCGGTTCTGACTCAAGTTTAGTACAGCAGGGAAAGCAGCCTCTGCTGAGTCCATACCTCCTTGTTTCACAGACCAGGATGCAGAGGGCATAGAGTGCTAGCTTCCATCCTCCTCCGTCTCCTCTTCTTCCTCCTTCCCCTCTCCTGGTTCCTCCCTCTTGTCCTCCCCCTCCTCCTCCTCTCCCTGTTCCTCATCCTCTCTCATTCTCCCCCTTCTCCCCTTCCTCCTTCTCCTCCTCTTTTCTCTCCTCCCTCTCTCCCTCCTCCTCCCTCTTTTCTTCCCCCTCCTCCTCTCCCTGTTCTTCCCCCTCTCCTTTACTCCCCCTCCTCTTCCCCTTGCTCCTCTCCATCTTCCTCCTCCTCCTCTCTCATCTCCCCCCTCTTCCTCTCCTCCTCTTCTTCCTCCTCCTCCTTTTTCATCTCCTTTTAAGTCAGTCTGGGACCTCAGTCGGTAGGATGATGCTTCCCACAGTCAGGGTGGGTCTTCCTTCCTCACTTAAACCTCTATGGAAACGTGTGTTTCTATGGTGATTCTATAGCCAGTCAAGTTAAGGTTAACATCTCATTACCCAAGGGAGTGTCCTTGTTTTAATTCACACAATATTCTCTATCCTGTGCCCCATTCAGGTGGCCCACAGGTTGGAATTGTCCCAGAGTCACTTACTTTCTGGGAATGTCATAGTTTTATTTTCTTGACCCTGGTAAGGAAAGCCTAGACCATACACCCAGGTCCTTCTGGAGTCCAGAGTGTGGTTCTTTAGAGTAGGGCATCTCCTCAATTCTCCTTCTAACCATCAGTGTGGTTCCATCTGATCTGGAAGCACCTTCTTATGAGCCTGATGTCTTCTTGAAGATGCAGATTGAAATATCAATATGCCAGCTGGTGTCTTTATCAGCCCACAGAGGCTTCTGAGCTTTCCTACAGGGCTGTTAGTATCAACTCAATGCCTAATCATGGCCTTCACCTCCTGATTCCACAGGCCTGCATTACTCCCAAGCCCTTCCCTAAAACCTCCCAAACCCATCCCTGCATCCTCCCGGCTCCAACAGAGTCTCTGTTTCCATGGAGGAGGCAGGAAATTCTATACCTCACCCATCCCATCTCCACTATCACTGCTGTTCCCACAGCTGTCACAGAAGCCACAAAGAACATTAGATCAAGCAGTGTCAGGCTGTCTCTCTGGCCCGTCCTCATTACGGATCCAACACTCTTACCCTGTCTCCAAGTGTCCCCCACGCTGTCAGAGTGTTGGATCTTGCAGGTCTTTGTAGAAGTGATCTTTCTCTACCTTAGGGTCTTGACATAAGCCACACACAAGTCTTATAGGCTCTCAGGGGTCACATCTGTGTGACAGAACAGCTGGTATGTCTTGTTTGTCCCCCTGAAACCCCTGTTCTGCTTTGCTTATCACACGGCAAACCAAGACAGATATGGGTGTATGCTGATAACCCCCTAAGAAAGGACCCCAACAGGTTAGCACCCCATTTTTTTTCCTGTGCTTTATTCTGCAAGGCTTGGAGTTTTTCTAATAAGAATCCCAGGAGTGATTGAATGCATGAGTCAGCAAAGCCCTCTGGGCGCCAACCATAGTCCAGCCCATGCCATTTATTTGTGAGTCTTTTTCTGCCTTTCATCACCTGGTGGTGACAATTTAGAGCTTGCAGGTTCATAGCAAGAACCTTCCCTGACTTTCGGGGACCTTTGCTTGTAGCCCAGAGGAGCGGTGGGAGATAGCCTGGAAGTTCCAGCCGAGGCTCAGGCAGTCCCTGGAGCAACTTGTCCATCTCCGTACTGTCCCTGATCTTTGCAGACCTTCGCAGAGTCCCCTCCTGTCTGTAGGCCTGAAACTAGTTCACTGGGCATCATGGCCAGAAGGCCAAACCCAGTTCTGCCAGCCCAATTCTCTTCCGCAGCTGTCCCCTACCCCTGCCCCTCCAGACTGCTTCTAAGCAGGTGCCACTCTTGATTTTCTTGGCTGTAGTTCTCCAGGCTCAGGGTTTAACCAAGACCTACCAGCCCAGACTTGTTATACCATTCCCCAACTAAACCCTACTCAGATCTGTCTAGGCCCTCCTGTAGCCTATAGCATCATGCCGCTGAGAACTTTCTCGGCAATTTCTATCTGTCCATCAACAGATTGATTCTTGTGTAGAAGCTCTGGAACTTCCAGGTCTCCCGTCTGTCCTCTGAGTAATCCCACTTCAAGGAATATTTGAATTTTAAATAAATATTTGCATGCACAGGACAACTGCCTTTGAGGAAAACCTGTGTGTCCTCTTGCAAGACAGATTCCTTGGCTTCTCTGCAAGATGAATAATGTCCCCTAAACGTATCTGCCGTGTAGATCCTCATTTTCATACATCATGCTCCCCCAGAGCGTGGCTTTACGATAAGTAGACACTCCTTATGTCTCCTTGCAGATAGTGTTTGGGGAAAGAAATGCATCTTCTGAGAACGAGAACAATTCATAAGGACTGGGACAGACACTCCGAATGCTTCTCCCCGCTTACCTCACCCACAGCCTGGAGCAGACCTTCCAGGACAGAGTTCATTGCCTAGGATCTAGGGTTCCTCAGTACAGGAGAGAGATGGTTACTTCCTGAGCCTCTTGGGCTCCCCAGAGTGCTTCCTTCATCCAGACAAACAGAACGTCATGAGACCTTAGAGTGGTGATTTCATCAGACAGACACAGGGGGAGCAGGGATGTCCCCGAAGGTCCAGATAAGGCTGGATTCCATGTCTCTGTGAAGAGTCCTCCGCCCTCCTGATGGGAACCCGTACAGAGAATAACTGGAGATGCCCCATGCAAGGCAAGTCTGAAATACAAGAAATTTCCTGGAGCTGTGACTCAGTTTCCCCACCTGTAAGGGGAAGAAAGGTTTTTGTTTTAAGAAAGGCTCTCATGTGGCTCAGCCTACTCTTAAACTCAGTGTGTTAACCAAGGATGACCTCAAAGTCCTGATCCTCTTGCCTCTACCTCCCAAGTGCTGGGATTACAGCCAGAAACCACCAAACGCAGCTCAAATAGTATCAAGAATTCAGCCCATGGGTTTGTGTAGGCTAGGCTAGTGCTCTATCAACTGAGCCATACCCCTAACCTAAGACGCAGTTTTAATAAGATTTGCCTTCTTCCAAAGGAAAACTGCCCACACTCTTTGTTATCCAGGGCACCAAGAGAACCTTGTTGGTATAAACCTGAAGAAAAAAAAGCCAGGAGCAGGCCTATCAGGGGAGGGCTGGGTAGGCCAGTTAACAAGGCCAGGAATCTCAGTCCAAAGGACAACCATGATGGCTTGCAATCCAGGGGCCATGTAAGTCCCCCACCAGGTGTGCATGGCCCATAGCCCAGTGAGCTCCTTTCCCACCGCAGCCAGCAGCATCCGGCTCTCCATCTGAAGCAGGCGCCTGCGTATGATGATCTCAGAATCCACAGTAAGAACCCACTTGACATTGGGATGCTTGTGTTGGAAAGATTCTTTTCTCGGGGAGAGACTCCATGCAGGCCTGCCCTCGCAACTTCCCCATGACAGATGGGACCCCTGGAAAGAAAGCTGCATCTCCCCACCCAAGGGCTGTGTGGTAATTAATAACCGGCTGAGGAAACTTGATTGCTGTTCGTGGGTCTGAAAATGGATAAACAACCATCATTGCCAGAAAGGCCGGGCTGTATTCATCACCATTACAGAGAGTAATTCGGCTGTGTGCGTTAATCAATCACTGCTCTCGCTGGGGCTTGGGCCGGGCCAGTCCCTGAGAGTGGACAGCCGTCACCAGCTCGCAGGCCGGAGTCCAAGCATGATAGATTGCAGCTGCCGCGGCTCCAATCTGGATGGGATTGCTGGGGAGCAGGCTGGCTGCACCAAGCTGATATCCCAGCACAAATTATGCAAATGAAGGTGCCCTGCATTGTGTACCTCACAGGAAAGGAGAACAAAATTAGCATGCTGACAAGTGGGAAGGGAGACCTCCCTCAGATGCCCAGGTGTGGCAGGAGAGGGCTGGACAGCGGGGGCAAATGTCACCAATGAAGCTTCTATTTAAGGATATGTGCCAGTCTCCATAGTAACTAAGATCTAGAGAATATGTTTTCTTGGCTTTCGTTTAAATATTTATTTTTATTTTTTTATTTATGCATGCCTGTGTGTGTTGTACTCATCTGTGTCTCTGTGTGTATGACACATGTGCGTGTGCGTGTGCATGCGTGTGGCTGTGGAGGCCAGAAGAGAGCATGGATGCCCTGTAGCTGGACTTACAGGCAGCTGTGAACTGCCCAATGTGGGTATTAGAAACCAAACTCAGATCTTCTGTAATAACAGCAAGTGCTCTTAACTCTTGAGCCATCTCTCTAGCCTTGGTATATTCTTAATTAAAATAATGACATATCCCATGGACAGGAGAGCACCTTCAACACGGAGAGGTGCAGATCTCTAGGACAGTTGGTATTCTTTCAGCAAGGTAGAAGACAGGTGAGGAGAGCCAGGCCCAGGGCATTTACAGGTTTTTAGAGTTTGGAAATAAGGAACATGAGCTTAGGACAATGTGACCTGACACCTCTGGTTTCTTTCCTACATCTCGTCTGCTCAGTGACCTCACCTGCATCTTAATGTCCCGTGCCATAAATATCATACCTCTCTCTAGCACCCTAAGAGCGATGGGGCTGGATACCTGTGTCAGCATGACACAGCTTCCCTTCATCTTTTCTGTCAGAACATCCCCCTGCAGTGGCCTGACACTCCAAACTGTTTGTCAGTAGATTGTCCCACGATAACATGCTTCTACATCAGGGGCTAAGACCCCACACCCTGGATCTGCCTCTGTGAGTCACACTCTTGTCTCTGCCTGCCCTTGGGGCTTTATATGGAGATCAACATGCAGGACGAGAACACCACAGCCAGCTATGTCAGACTAGCTTCAGCTCCAGCTCCTTAAGCCAGTGTCAGTGTCCCAACCTGGCTCTGACACCCATCTGGACAACGGCATGTGTACTCTGGAGCCCCTCTGTCCAGTGTCTACAGAACCACCTAGCATCTCCCATTTTCTGCTTAGACTCATCAGACTCTTTTCGCCCCTTCCCTCTGGACCAGAACCCACCGTATGGAGGAAATCCCATGAATCTCTCAGAGCCCTGATGTTCTGTCCTAGGTGCTGATCTGGTGTTGCTTGGCTCTGGTCAGGCCCCAGGAGCCCTGTCTTAACCTCCCTATTAGGATGTATCCATTGTTGTGGGGTGATACTGAAGACTCCACAGCCATGTGATGGGGGGGGGGACAAGACAGAGAGAGACCCAGACATGGGATTTAGCCTTCCACTTAACTAAAACCCTCATGTCTCTCCTGAGTCCCATCATTAAGATATAACTTCTCCAAGGCCTAGCGTATAAGACAACAATCGTGGGAAATAATCATGTCCGGAAAGAAGAAGGGAAACAAAGGCAATGCGGTCTCACTTGTGCTTAGAGATAAATGTTTTGAAAGGAGAAAGAAGAGCCTGGGAGCCATAGGAGACACAGGCATGGGAGACATAGATATGAGACAGGAAAGAGCATGGGAGGCAGGGATGGAGCCTGGGGCCTCAACACTGAATCGGAGCCAACAGATCTGATATGCAGACTGAGCCCTGGAAGGGTCGAGCTCAAGAGGCTGGGCTTCCATTCCTGATAGATGAGGCTGGAACTCACTGACCAGTTTTACTTGTTGGCGGCAGAGACCACAGGAAAGACTGTGTCTTCAGTCACCTGGGCCCTCTTGAAGTTTCCTGGAGAATTCGGACCAGTATTTTATGAGGAGCATCTCTCTAGAGTGAGAGTCCCTGGGGAGGGGTGCAGCTGGGGCAAAGGAGGTGAGCTGAAGCCAGAGCAAGGTCTCCTCTAGCCAACAATTCACTGGCCTACATCATGACCAAGGAGCCATGCAGATGCGGGCATACGCAAGGGATGGTTGCTTAGGGGGAGACTGTAGGGCTAGGAGTAGGTGTAACACAAACCCAGTGCCTCCTAGGACAAGCTGGTAGTGTGCCTGTGTTAGAGAGCCATTGTCACAGTGTGTGTGAGAGGAAGCCTGTGCATTCGAACTGCAGGCACGGACTGGCCTGGCAGAGAGCCGTGCATCAAATTGAGCCAGCTGCATCCAGGGTGTCCCGGTCAAGCCAGCAGCTCCTCATGTTCTGTCCTGTGTCTCCCTGGGGTAGACAGTCCACACCCCAGAATCTTGGCAGGAATGACAGACACCAAACATTATTATTCACTCTGCAAGCTTCCTCCTCAATCCCCCTATGCTCCCTTAAATGTTCCCTTCTAGCTGAACCGATACCCCGGTGTGCCCCCTGCATGTACCCTGTTCAATATACAGTTGCTACCAGGGCACAGAGCTGGCCCCTCCTCACTACCCCCAGCAGTTCAATCACCAGCTTTCACACAGTTCTTTGTGGACAGATGGGTTGTTAGAAGTGCCCCCTTGGAGCCCATGGATCAGGCTCTGGATTGAATATGACTGCAGGCAGAGCAAACATCTCTATCAAGGTCACAAAGGCTGCTGGGTCTGAGCACACTGGCTCATGAAGAGCCACCACATAGTCCTGGAGGTCCAAGAAAGGTCCAGGTAGGTCCAGGCTGCCTGCCAGGCCAAACTGCTGGACTTTGAGACACCTGGTGGTCATCAGCATCTTCCTTTGTCCTGTGTTCCTATCTCCCCGGATGTGGCTGTCATTCTGGCATCTTTCAACTTGGCAAAGCCCTGCTCATCAGGGTGGCTCCTGCTCAGCCTCGGCCTGTCCAAGAAGACTCTCCAGCCACAGACACATCCATTCTATGAGCTGATTAGCCTGGCCCTGGAGGAGCTGCAGGTGTTGCGTCCTTGGGAGTAAAGTACCTCACTTAGGAGCACAGGTGACTCACACTCCCCTGGCGCACATGACTAAACTTATTCACACATACAAGTACCATGCAGATATGTGTGCATACACAGGTGTATATGTACACTCATGCACATCCCCGTGCTCCCTCCCACCCAGGTGAAGTCCTCCCCAACACTACCACTGACTGCAGCATGTGTTTATTGTCTATTGATTTGCTTATGTTGGGTGATTGGCTAGACATGTGCCTATGAAACAGGATTCCCCAGTACAGCACAGGATTCTCTCTTAAGCTTGGGTGTCAGGTAAAAGCATATTGTTCTCAGCAACTGATGTGATTATTTGTATGGTTGTATATTTAAAACCTGCATCATCCCCCAAGCCAGATGCCCAGGACACTCTTCTGAAGTGGAACCACCCTTTAGATTGCTTCAAGTGAGACACTGTGCCCAGGTCTGATTTCAACATCTTTTAGTTGAGTTTTTATGAAGGCAACTGAGGTGCTCAGGAAGTTGTAAGGGACCCCAGCAAGAGCTCTATCATTCCCCTCCCCAGGTGAGACAATGTCCTGCAGAACTTCATAAAACAATGCTCTGGAGTCCTTGGTGATGATGATCTGCCTTTCCACAGCCATTTCATTACTGGGTGTCAGGTCTGAACAATCGCAGCACCTTTGTAAGTTTGTTAGCCACTCCACAGGTAAGACCTAGACTAGCTTAAGAAATCCCTTCCCTGCCAGCTTCAGCTTCAATGTAATGGGCATTTATTCTAGCCAAGGGCTTATCCCCCTCCCTGATGCCCCAACCATAGTGAAGTCTCCTTGGATGGCCTCTGAGTACTCCAACAATGAGACCCCAGGGTTACCCACCCACATGTCCAATTTGTGCCAGGTCTCTTAGAGGCTGGGAACACCATTGCTTGTGTATCATTTGCCTCTATCTATGCTTGTGTATCATTTGCCTCTATCTGTGCTTGTGTATCATCTGCATCTATCTGTGCTTGTGT
>NC_022017.1:23142182-23191851 GCF_000317375.1 Microtus ochrogaster | reverse complement strand
TGTGTATCATCTGCATCTATCTGTGCTTGTGTGTCATCTGCATCTATCTATGCTTGTGTATCATTTGCCTCTATCTGTGCTTGTGTATCATCTGCCTCTATCTGTGCTTTCATACGGGGTGCTGAAGATGCTCAGAGAGTGTGGAATGTGATAAGAGGGTGGAGCCTTTGCCTGGGGAAAATGGGAGCCTCATCAACTCTAGACTATAAAGTCGTGTAGATGCCAAGTAGAACTTACGTAAAGCGGGCACCCAGTGATCTCTCTGTGATCTGGGCAGAAAACAAGCTAGTACCCAATGTCCCCTTTGTGCTCTGAGCAGAATGACTGTGGGTGGCATACTGGGAGATATGGTACTCAGTCTGTCACTACCCATGGCAGAAATAACCTGCAGACACCTTGGGACTGGAGCAATTTATCAGTAAAACAAGGACACTGGGGCCACCAAGAGTTTGGAGGTGCAGGAAATATTTTTCCCTTAGAGTTTCTGGAGGGAGTACATTCTTAACCACACTTAGTCTCAAACTCAGACAGTGAGAGACAAATTTTGTGATGTCCACAATGGAATGATTCTTCTTGGGTCCTCACGGTCAGGAAGGAAGAGACTATGAGAGGCGTGGAAGTTCCAGACAGAGGTGTTAAGAAAGGCTGGGGTATGAGCACTCCATGAATTTGAACGTTCATTCATCATGAAGCTGATCCTCAGACAGAGGAAGAGCAAACATAGCTGGACCCTACATGCCATTGTGGAGCATCTTTTGGTGTGACCACAACAGAGGAAGACTCCTATGCCTAGTGACCCGCTGGGGTCAAACCCATCTGGACGAGTCAAAGTTTATGTGGATCCACACAGGACATGGCAGGTGCCTGAGCCTTGATTTCCTGGTCTATAAAATGACTGGACACCCGTGTGGTCTGTGAGTTGCAAGACCGTGACATGAGGAGGATGGAGAAGACCCAGGTTCATCTCTGGATCTTGGTAGCTTTGACTTTGTCAACTTCATTGGGTTAAGAAACACCCAGAGAATTAACTGAGCACAACTCCAGGCATATCTGTGAGGGTATTTGCAGAGAGAGGTATGTCATGAGAGCTCTCTGTCTGGAAGCACTGATTAATTCTTAATGGGTCATGCAATGGCAGTAGAGAGAGATGGTGAAATGCAGGAGGCGGGGCCCAGCTAGAGGAAGTGAGCCACTCAGGACTTTGTTCTTTCCAGGATTTTTCCTGTGAGTGCACTTTCAACAGCTTTCTGTTCCCATAAAGAACCTCTTCCGGGGTTCCATGTGCCTCTGTGACTGAAAAGTTAACAAGGACAAACCATGCTTGGGTGACAGAAAGAGATGAAACTAAATAGGAACTGCCAAAGAGGCAATAGTGACTGGAGAGTCCGGAAAAACAGAAAGGCCATGTATACCAAAGTGGGAAGCCGCCTCCAGCCCCAGGCCTGGCTCTCTGGGACCAGAGAGAGCTGAATCACAACCAGAAAGTGATGGCAGTGACTGGCAGTCCTGGCCACAGAACCACCAACAGCTCTGGGAAGCTTATATTCAGGGGACATTTGATTTGAAAGTGGCTCTGGGTGATAAAACCAGGAACCATTTTGAAAACGAGAACATTCCTACTAGGGACTGAGCTAGTCTGAAGCCCTCAAAACAAGCAGCCACTGAAAGCCAGACAGACAAAGGACACCAAGTTGCCATGCTGGGATTGGATGCACACACAGGAAGCCATTGGGGAGAAGGGCAGATCAAACATAGACTCATGGGGAAGGGTAAACAGCAGAAAGCTTGGGTGTAAAAGATGCAGAGGGTCTTGGTCTCTGTGGAGAAGAGCAAACCTTATCTCTTGAAGGGTGTCATGAAATCTGACATGAAATCTTTCTTGGTTTCTGAAGCTGTCTCCCCACTTCTGGGACTAAGAGACCAATCATTTTGCTCCCCCCCCCCACTCCCAGTATACTTGAAGGGCATGCCTTGACTTAAGTATTTGTCTCTCCTTAATAAATAAGCAGGCAACCTCTAGAGCAAGTGCCTAAAAGTTGTAAAGTCCAGTGTATGGTTTGCAAAGACTGGAAGACTCTCACATGAACACAGATCCAGAGCTGACAATGGACCTCTTACCATGATGGCCTCAGCCCACGTACAGCATCAGCCTGAAAGTTTTGTGTACTGTTATCATTCTAGTGGTTTGTTTTCCGTGTTCTGATTGGTCATGGAGATTGAAGTTTTGAGAGAGGATGCTCACTAAGAAAAACCCAAAATCAAAATGTCAGAGACTTCCATCTTAACATGCACAAATCACAACTTAGAAACATAAAGGTGGTTTTTACAAAAATGTGATAGAGAGCTTCCATAATTCACAATTCTTCAATAATCAAATCCTAAGATGCAAAAATTGTTGAAATGCTATAAAAATGTTTCAGAAGTCCATGACCTCAAAGAGAATTCAAAAGAGAAGATGAATGAAATAAGGTAGTTAATTCAGAACCCCAGCAAGCCTGAAGCATACATGATAAATTCATCAAGCAAATGTAGATTCTAGGGGAATTAAACAGAAGCAAAAGAAAACAGAAATGTTAGAAATAAAACTCAATATATTGAATTTTTGTAAAGCATCACCAATAGAATATATTAAGTAGAACCACCTATTTTCCTGCAAACTACAAAATTTTATTATTACAGATGAATAAAACTCCACTGTGCTTGTATACCATATTTTAAAAATTCAGCCAGTGCTGGGTATCTGGGTTAGTACTGTATCTTGTCTGTTGTGAGTACTGGTACCAAACATAAACAGGAAATAATGTTGATGCAGGCTGCTGACTTAGATGCCTTCAGGTATATGACTAGAACTGGTAGGAGGCAGAATGTCAGGCGTGGAAAATGAGTTAAAGGAAATAATTTCAATAAAGCACAGGGGAAATATGAAGATCCCAAGCTGCAAGAAATCTGGAGTAAAGATCAAGAGACCAAATCTAAGAATCTTTGCAGTAAAAGCAAAACTAAAAGCACAGAAAACCTGTTCAATAGAACTATAACGAAAACTTTCCCATCTAAGGAAAAATACAGACATCCAAGAGGAGAAAGCATTTATAACTCCAAACAGACATGACTGTCTGTGGCACATCATTGTAGTTACAATTCTAAGACAAAAATAGAAAAAAAACTAATGTTATAATCTGAAAAAGAGAAATACAAACTCGCTGGGGGAAAAAAAAAAGCAAAGACAGAAGTATATCCTGACCCCATAACAGAATCTTAAAATCTGGGGAAACATTCAATGTGTTTTTTATTTTTTCAATTTTCTCTAAATTGAGAAAATATAACCTGGAGGGAACGGGGAGGCTCCTGAGATTCAAGAAGTAAAACAATTCAGAAGGTTCAGAAAATTCCTGAAACTGACTAGGTTCACAATCTCCTCCTCAGGGTTATATAAGTAACTGATGGATTGCATAGGCTACTGACCTATATAGAGTCATCTGCAAGTCAAGCTGGGAGTTAACTGGCTCACCGAGAAGAATTCTGGAATCATCACTTTGGTCTGCTCTTGACTTGCTGTCTACAGACATTTTTTCACTTCTCCCAAAGAAAAAATCACACAGCAGAATGAGGTTTTGAGATTTCAAAGTGAATACCTGGCAGCTCCTATTATCAGCCTGCAAAGTTATTTCTTAAATTAATGGATAAACAAAAGCCTTTCAAGGTAAACACAAATTAAAGCAGCTTGTGACCATTAAGACACAATTTCCCATGATACTTAAATGAATCACTCAAGGGGAAATATAATCCCATAAAGTTCAGGAAACAATGGATAAATAAACAAGGTGTAAGAAAGAATAAAGAATGTCCAACCCTGTAAACCAGAAAATACCTAAAATAAATAGGGTAATAAGGAAAAACATTATTCAAACCAACCAGGAGTAAGGCCAACAAAATTACAGGAATCAGTAAATAGTTCTCAGTAATAGCCCTAAATATAAACAGTCTGAACTCTTCAATCAAAAGACACAGAATAGCTGATTTAAAAAAAATATATTGTTGTTTGAAAGAAGCATAACTAATTGACAAAAATCACACCCTGATTAAATAAGAGCATAGTGAACAATATTCCAAGGGACTCAAATCTAGGACCAAACAGGAGTAGCTATGCTCATGTACTATAAAGTAGGCTTCAAGCCAATGTTTAGCAGATGTATAGAAGTCGCTTTGTATCAATAAAGGGACATCCTACCAAGAGGAGATGATGATTATGAATATGTGCCAGTATATAAACACATTGGTGAGTCCCATGTCACAAAACAAACATAACTAGTTATACTCAGACAGGCAGGTCTAAATGCAATACTATATTCTTACCAACAGATCATGCAGCCAAAAATTTGACACAGAAACTTTAGAGTGAAACTGTACCCTGGGTAAATGGACTTCAAAGACTTCTGCTGAATATTTTATCCAGTGGCTGTGGGAAGCACACACTTCTCAGAGGCCCATTGAACTTTATCCAAAATGAATTCCAATTTAGATCATAAATTAAGTCTTAATTATAAAAAATTCAAAATAACTTCTCATATCTTGTCAGATCATAATTGTATAAAACTAAAAATTGGTATCAAGAATAACCACAGAAATGACAAATCATGTGGAGATCAGATAATACACTTTTGAGAGATCAATGAACAATGAAAAACTAGGGAAGAAACTGGAAAAATACCTGTTAGAATCAAATTAAAGTGGAAACAAAATCTCACCAGAACCTTTGGGATGTGAAGAGGTCAATCCAGGAGGGAGGCTCGTAGGTGTGAGTGCTTGCATTAAAAATCCAGAAAAGATAAAACAAGTTCAGGTGCATCCCAAAGTCTCATAAAGAACAAGCCAAATTCAAAATTAGTAGAAATAAACAGTAAAACTCATGGAGATGATTAGTTAAGTGCAGACCAGACAAACAATGCAAAGAATCTATAAGTAGTGTTAACTCTTTGAACAGATAAACAAAATTAACAAATCTTTAGCCAAACTTACAAAAAAAAAAGAGGAAAAAGAACCAAAGTGGCAAAATTAGAAAGAAAAAAGGTGTCATCAAAACAATGCCAATAAAATCTTGAGGGTTATTCAGAAGTAATTTATATTCCAATAATTTAAGAAATCTAGAAAAAAATGACAAATTTCTAGACATACGTGAACAGCTAAGTTTAAGTGAGGAGAACGTAAACAACTAATCCTGATTCCTCACCGTCCCTGAAGCAGTGGTAGTCTTCAGATAGAGCCAAGCTTGGGACTGCATGTATTCACTGCTAAATTCTGCCAGATTTCAAAAGCAGCAGCAACAGTGCTCTTTAAACAATTTCACTGAAACAGAAATGGGAAGAACAGTGTCAAGTCAATCTACAAAGTCAGGTAGAGGCTCTGCCAGGAAACTCCTGGACTTCATAAAAACTTTCATCAAATCAAGGATACAAAGGCAACATGCAAAGATCAGAAACGTTTCGATATACCAATGGCAAACACATTGAGAAAGAATTCAGAAAAGCAAACCAGACTGCAACCTCAAAAAATCAGTCTACCCATGAAGGTAAAATACCCCTGCTATGAAAACTCAAAAATATGGAAGAAATTACAGAAGACACTAGAAGATGGAAAGATATCTCATGTTTACATATCAAGGCACTAAGTTTATGAAACTGGCTATTTTACTCCAAACAAGACATATGTTCATTGCAATAGCCACCCAATTCTAATGACACTCTTCACAAAAAAGAAAAAGGCAATCCTAAACTTCATAGGCCAAAGCAATTCTTATCAGAAACAGCAGTATGAGGGTATCATACTTGACTTCAATTATACTACCAAGCTATTATAACAAAAACAGTATGTCAGGCAGGAGGCAAAGACAGACAGATCGCTATGAATTTGAGGCCAGCTTGCTCTTCATAGAGAGTTCCAAGTCAGTCATAGCTACACAGTGAGACCCTATCTCAAAAACAAAATAAAAACAACAGTATAGTACTGGTACAAAGACAGACGCACAAACCAATGGTGAAAAAATAGAGTATACAAAATTAAATCTACATAGCTATAGGGATCTGGTTTAAAAATATTTTAATTTTATGGAAAAATACACAACTGAAAGCAATTTTTATGAAGTTGTTTTTAAAAATAATTTATAATTAATGCCCTGAGGCATCAGTCAACACTTAGATACTTGCAGAAATTAAACTTTCATATCCCAAGTCAAAAAGATGTGCAGATCTAATGTTTACTAAAACTGTTTATCTGACTTTATATGAAAGTCGATTTATTCCTGAAAATAAGAGTAATAACATATATTTTTAAATAATAGAAATCGAAAAAACTGTTATTTTTTGATTGTCTACCCAATTGTCTCAATATCTTTAAAAATGTACTTGAACAGAAAAATGTAAAATGTATATGAGGTCTGCCTATACAATTTTACCTTTATCCCTATAATCTTACCAGTAAGTAAAATAATAATAATAATTAACAATAATAAGATGTTTTAGTCAAACTTTAAAAATTCTTCTAACCTGTTTATCATCTGGTAGCAGAGTGTAGTGATTATTGACACCGCTGCCATCAGAAAAAGGCAGATCGGGTTTTAGAGCCTTTGTGAGCCCTTTTACATGGACTGTTAGTGCATTTTCTCTATACATTAATGCTAGTAATTCCCACCAGCTCACATATAACATAGAATATGCTCTCTGTCTCTGTCTGATTTTTGACATTGGTATGGAAAAAAAAAAAAAACAGACGGAAGCAACTCGACACCAAAAGACAGAGCAGCATGGGCTGGGGAAACCGGGTACCCTCACACAAAAGGGTGAAGGATCTCTCATCCTGAACAAAACTCAATCCAAACAGATCGATGACTCAGGGTAAGGCCTGAAGCTTTGAAGCAGCCAGAGGGAAACATGGGAGAAACACTTCAAAACAGAGGCCAGAGGCAAAGGCCAGGCCTTTCTGAAGAGGCCTCTAACAGCAAGAGTCCACAAGGAAGGATCGTATTGGATCTAAAAGATTCTACAGAGGAAGGCACACTGTCAGCAGAGTGGAGAGACAGCCCCCAGAGCAGAGAAAATGCGTGCTAGTTGTGTGTCTGCAAGACATGTACATCCAATGTATGAGAGCTCAAAATACGAAACACTCCCAGAAAGTCCAGACCAGACAATGACCAGAATCTCTCTCTCTCTCTCTCTCTCTCTCTCTCTCTCTCTCTCTCTCTCTCTCTCATCTCTATCTATTGCTCACGCACACACACACACACACACACACACACACACCACACCTTCCTCTGCCATCAGGGAAAGGCAAATTAAAACTATATTGCGATTCCACATCACTCAAATCAAATATCTATCTATCTATCTATCTATCTATCTATCTATCTATCTATCTATCTATTGCGCACGCACGCGCGCGCGCGCACACACACACACACACACACACACACCACACCTTCCTCTGCCATCAGGGAAAGGCAAATTAAAACTATAATGCGATTCCACATCACTCAAATCAAAATGCCTACAGTCAGTAAAAGAACACAAAGCAAGAGGGACTGTTATCTACTTCTAGCAGAATGTACACCTGTGCGGCCACTGTGGACATCAGTATGGAGGTTCCTTAAAATCTCAAAACAGAATTACTGAAGCGCCAACTATACCCCTCCTGGGAATAGACTCCCGCAGGAACATTAAGTCGGCGTACCATAGAGATACCTGTACCAGTGTTTATCAAGACACTGTTCATAATAGCCAAGTTATGAAACCCACCCAGGAGTCTGTCAACAGATCGATGGATGAAGAAAATGTTGAACGTATACAGACCTGAAATTTATTCAGCCCTTAAAAACAACAACATGTCTATAATGCAATCCTTACACCAAAGGCTTGGGGAATATTGCAGAATAGTGGGATGCAAGAGTCCGAGAGTCAGAGGATTGGGACATCTGTTGTGAGATAATGTCATCAATATATGACAGAGGCGCTGCACCCATGAAATCTCAACAGTACAGCTGCCCAGACAAGACCTGCACAATGGCCATACCAGTCGACACACCAACGTGCAGGCGGGAAATCTCACGAGGTTCCACCTCCAGCTGAGGAACTGCTGGCAGCTAATGGCCACTGAGAGGAGAATCAGTTTCTTTAGGAATGAGCCACCAAGTAGGTTGAACAATGTCTATTTAGTCATCAGCCTTAAATACAAGCAACATTAAGGGAGCTCAATAGATTGCAATTATACATAGGTGTGTGTGTGTGTGTGTGTGTGTGTGTGTGTGTGTGTGTGTGTGTGTGTGTGACAGGAATAAAGAAGGACCATGAACTTGAGTTGGAATGTAGGCGTGTGGGAAGATTTGCAGAATGAAAGAAGGGTGGAAAGAATGTAACAGCTCTTAGGATTGAAATTCTCAAAACTGAAAAATTCAAATTAAAGTAATTTAACTTAAAAAGAATGAGATTATGTCATTGTCCTGGCTAGTCTTATATCAACTTGACACAATCTAGTTATCTGAAAGAGGAAAACCTCAACTGAGACAATGCCTCCAGAAGATCCAGTTATAGGGCATTTTCTTGGTTAGCGATTGGAGGCAGAGGGTCCAGACCAATGTGCATGGTACCTCCCTGGCCTGGCAGTCCTGGGTTCTACAAGAAAGTAGGTTAAGCAAGCCATGAGGAATAAGTCAGTAAGTAGGACCCACCCGCATAGTTTCCACATCAGCTCCTGCCTCCACGTTCATGCCCTGTTTGAGTTCTAGTCCTGACTTCCTTCAGTGAGGGGTTATGATGTGGAAGTGGAAGCCAAGTAAACCCTTTCTTTCCTAACTTGGTTTTGGTCGTGTCATTTCATCACAGCAATAGAAACCCTGACTAAGACAGACAAACACAGGAAAATGGATGGAACCAGAGTTCATCATGTTTCGTAAAACAAGCTGAACTCAGAAAGACAGCATCACATATCATACGCAGAGTTCAGAGTTTATAAACACTCCACAAGACATGAAAATAAAGGAGGACCACTAGGATGGAGGGGACCAATAGGAGCAAGAGATATCTGGGATTGAACATGATTCAAGTTCACGATAGCCAGGTATAAAACTATAATGAGCCACCACTTTGTACAGTGAACAAGTAAGGTAATTATGAGGAGGGAGTGGATGCCATTCACAAGTTCTACCGCCACGTTGTCTCAGGAGATGGTGACAAGTGACCATGGTTGAAACCATAAAGCAAAATAACTCCTTCTACCCGTAAGCTATTCCTGCGAGATGCTTGGGCATATGGTGGTTGAGTCCACTGGGGACCCGAAGCAGCCACACCCCTTGGCCCTTTCTTCTCTGCAATGCTTGCTTTCCCAGTGTTCGGGGATGACATGATTTTAAGTTTATGGTCTTAGTGAGAGGTGGAGCAGGGCGTGTTTCTCCCATTCCACCTGCTGGTGTGTTAGTCTAGGCGGAGCCTCACCGGGCTCCAGCTTCCCACCTTCAGCTTCTCATGGTAATGTGTTCCAGCTCCCCAGGAGGGATATGCAGAACTTCATTGTCTGACAGATCCCCATGTGGCTCAGAGGATGAGGGCTGGCCGAGGTACTTGGGCTATCTTATTTCTGATGGATTAGCAGCTTTGGAGTGCTCTGTGTGGAGGAGCAGATGCCTGAAGAGCTAGCCTCTGGAGCATACAGAGCCTGGCTTCACTTATGCTCCCATCAGTCTTGAAACACGCTCCCCCTGTGCTCACAGACACCTTCATGCCTCCACTAAGCTCAGTCTTGTCCCAAGAACTTTTCTGTTGAATAACAAAGAAAGGTGGAATTCTCATTCCACAGAGCGGAAGGAAGATTTCAAATGCTATACTCCTGACAAGGTAGGATTTCCCCAGAAGGTAAAGGCAGCACAAATTGAAGAAGGGGAAGGAAGAAGAGAGGGATGGGGTAAAGAGAAAAGAGAGAAGAAGAGAAGGAATGAGAAGAGAGAGAGAGAGGAATGGCAGAGGAAGGAAGGAGAGAGGAAGGCTAGATGAAGAGGATGGAGGAAGGAAAGAGAAAGAAGAGACGTGAGAAGAGGAGGAGAGAGGGAAGGGAAGGGGTAGAAGATGCCAGAGCCATATGGAGAGAGGGACGGGAGATGGAGCAGAGGGGGCTGGTTATCTACTTGTGGGGTATTCAGTGCCCTCCTGAGCCACAGGACACACCAAACCCCATTGCATTCTGGGCTGTGAGACACCTGCCCATGGAGTTAGAGAAGGTCTATGTTACATTAGATGCTAGGCATGGAGTGTGGAGCTATGCCTGGTGGCTGCTCCAGGACCCTTGCTGTGCCTGGCATGAGTCATTTTCCCAGACCTGGGAGACGTTAATCACAGATTTCAATATTTGTATGGGAGGAAATGTACCGGGGCACCCCTCGGTCATCCCTGATTAAATTACCGAGGGAGGGCTATTCTGCAGTTGCTGTAAATGAATACATTTTCAACATTTTTTTTCTCTTGGAGGTAATTTTCATGGCTGGTTTAACTTGTAAGGATGATAGAAAATATTAATAAAACATTTGATGTCTAAGTTTGGGCAGAAGTTTAATAAATGAGATGGGCATATTTCACTTCTGATCACATGGCTGAAATCATTTGAATGGAGATTATTGGAGGAGGGAGAATCTTCCAGGGAGGTCTCTGCTATGCTGGTTCTGGTGTCCTTCAACACATCAGCATTTAGTAGAACGTGGAGAGGAGAGGCTTCAATCATAGAGGTGACCCAGACAAGGGGACGCACGTGGGTGTTGTCCTCACCAGAAGGGGCCATGGTAATTGGACAGCATGTGATGCATGCTTGCTGAAGTACACAGGCGTGTGCATGCGCCTTTTCACATATATACATACATGCCCACACATCCCATATACACATGCACACACGCATGTATGCACACACAGGCACACATATGCATGTAGTTCCTCTCATGTTTGGCCACACATGGCAATCTGTCACTCAAGTTCAGATACAGTGAGCATGGCTGTGGTGCTCTTGGTCAGACTGTCTGCAGCCTGGGGCAGTTCCAGTCTGGCCAAGGGTCTCCTTCCTGGCTGACTAGCCGTGCGGTACATGACTGGCTGGGCCTCATATTATCCCACTGTTGACCTGGAGGGCTTACTGACTTTTAAGCAAGGGACCCTAAAAAAATTCAGTTACCCCTGCTGCTGTGAATGCAAGCAAGAAGGACAATTTTCTACTCCACATGCTGATACTTGGGAATCCCAGGCCCTCCTCATTTACTCTTGGGTCAGGTGGGTCTCTGCAGAGGGACAGTTTGGGCATGTCTAGCCCACAAACTGCACTGTGAGAGGGTGTTCTTTCTTCTCCACACAGATGATGGCGTCATAACAGCCTGCTACCCGCGTGTAGCTCTGACACACTGAATTGATTTCCCATTGCAGTTTCCTTTGTTTGAAAAGTGCCTGGCCGTCCTCTGAATGTGAATTATAGTACGTTCAGGCTCCATATTTAAATAATCAGATTTTGGAGTGCAATGTTGGAATGTCACAATTTACAAAGTACTTTTAATTATCTGAAAAAAAAATTGCATGATGGTTGGTATGTTTTCACAACTGAAACTCATTCCTATGGAAATGTGGAAATGCTGTGGGTACTGAGACTCATGGAGGACCTCACTTTTTCTGCATGAATATTTTTTCTACCAAGCCGGCATTCTGTTCACGGAGTTCCTCTGCAGGTACTGCAGTAAAGTCTGTCCTCCTCCCCAACCCCTTGAAAACAACCAGTTTCCTTCAGCAGGGATTCCTCCCACTCCCTTCCCTGCTGAGGGCTGTGGGATGTGGCCTGCTGCTCTGCAGGTGGACGATGTCTGACTAACTTGTCTGACAAACTCGTGCTAAGCGCTTGCCTGTGCTGAGAGGAAATACCTGCTAGGCGCATTCCTGATGCAGGCCTGAGCAGCCCATGCCCAAGATGCCAGAAAACTTTCCACTAAAAACTTTCTCTGTGTCTATGAGACCCCCCAAGCTGAGCCTGGGTAGACTTGTTGGTACAGCCCATCCATAGCTGATCTACCTAGCAATCCTTCTCCTCAGAAACCTGCTTCCCAGCCTCAGATTCTGGGTGACCCAATGTGCCCTGAAATATCGGTAGAGGGGGCAGAAGATAGCCACCGGTGTCCATACAAGGGTTCTCCCACTTCAATTGTCATATTGAGACATAGATATTAATCCCTAATATCCCACCTAGCAGCCTGTGGGTCCCTTACAGGCCATCAGATTCACCCTTCCCATGTGCAAGGTAAAAAACAGAGCTTGTGTGTTCTAATCCTCTGTAGGTGGGTGTGAGACACAAGACTGAAAGGCAGGGGAACTGGAGGAAGTGGAAACTGGTGGCAGCATTGGTAGAGGGGGTGTGAGTGTTCAGAATGGACACAGTCTTCTGACCCTCCTCGCACAGGATTGAGTCCTCCAGACTGGGTTGCTGGGTGGTGTAATTATAAAAGTGGGGTGTCTGAAGCAATAAGAGGTGTTTGCCTGTCAATTAAGAGTAAATCAATCATAGGCTCTGCAATAATAAAATCTGTTATGTAGGCAAAAAAAAAAATGGGGAAAATAGTTACCAGATTAATATCTCAATTACTTCAGCGTATCATCCCTTAGATCCCTTGAGCGAAGCTTTGGGTGGATGAATGCCTGCACTGGTGCATGTACAGCAAATGCATGCATGCATGAATGCACGAATGAATGAATGCGTGAGTGAATTAATGGCACATGTGTGCCTGCTAGGCATTGTGTTAGGTGTGGTCACGAAGATTCGGGTTGCAACGAGAGAAACTGAGGCTCAGAGGGATCTTATACATATGAATCTGTGTCCTTGCACCCCACTGGCTTTCTTGGGGATACCCAGAAAGTTCCCACTAGTTGTTTTCAAGGGGACTTCAGATACAGGAGTCTCCTGCTGCCCAGTGAATCAGAGCTAGGGAGCTCTGGGTCTTGAAGCCTATTAGTTTTGGGGTCAGGTGGATGGTACCAGAAGCCCCTGTTTCTAACATGTGGGGATTTGGAGAAACATCTGAGGGTGAAATTCCTAGGGTCTTCCTATGCAAGAAAGCAGATATGGACCCAAACACTGAGATGGGGAATCCTACCATGTCCTGTTGCAGGTGATAGGAATGGCCACCACCAGCACGTTTATGTCCCCATACTCCACAAGCTCCCTGGAGGGCAGCACGGGGACAATCTCAAAATAAGTCACCCATTATAGCTTATAGGATTCCCCACAACGGAGAATCTGTGCCACACATGGGGTGTGGCTACCCAAGGACTTACTGTCTTCCGTCTGTGTTAAGAGAATCCGGGGCTGGAGGCAATCCCAGTCCACTGCAACCCAAGACTTTCCAGGAAAAGAGCTGAGCAGAGATGTAGTGACCGCAGCTTCCCCAATCCTGCCCGTCACCCATGGGGAGGTAGGGTCAAAGGCAGCCCGCTGAGGGGCAGGACCACATGCTTGCCCTGAAAACAACTCACTTTGTTGCTGCCTGATTCTAAGAAAGAGACTTAATTTGACTTTTTTGTTTTGCTTTGTCAATTATTTCTGCACTTAATTCATACAGTAGTTTGGCTTAATGGTTGCAGAAAAGCTATAAACCCAGGGGATTTATACCTAATTAAGTAATATGATAATGAGAAATATTGAGGTCAACCACTATTTCCAGCAATGACAGCTTCCTGCGTGGGATCTGAGGCTGCATGGGGCCAGAAGCCTGGGGCAGCCCGCTGAGTAGACCATTCCCCAGGGTGGAACAAAACGGTATTGTTTGGGGGATCACTGGAAGGGTGGGGCGGGCTCTGCCCCCACATATGGTCCAAATTCTAGAAACATTTTATTCTTATTTGCTGCTGCCTCTCCATTTCCTGAGTTACTATTGCTGTGGGGACCTTCAGGGAGGAGGCCCAGGGGAGGAAGCAGACACCAGGGGATCAGCAGCCTGCTTCCTGCTTCTTTCCCACCTCTTCCCTTCCCATCTAGAGCCTCAGGGAGCTGAGCCCAGGCGCTCTCCAAAAGCTTGGGGGGTATTCATTTAAATCAGCTGATTGCTGGTGAAAGGTCTCATCAAAGATTAAATAAGCATAATTTAACTGAGGGAATGATAATAGATTTAGTTAAGAAGAGAAAAAAAAGGAAAATTGAATTAGAATGCATATTTGAGGGAAAATTGGAGTTTAATATAATTACACTTAGAGATGAGACAGATCACAATTATGCTTCAGAGGTGGAATTTTTAATTGTATTATTTAAAACCAAGCCCGGGTCGCTGCCTTGCACCAGGTCGGGAGAAGGGCTGGACCAGGCGAGGTATAGTCCTTTGCTGTTCCCTATACCGAGTCATAGTATTAACTTCTGTCCCCCGTTCGCTCTTTGCAAGTCTACAGTCCCCAGGCCGAGCATCTGGACCCACAGGGGAGCAGCGCAGGCCTGTCTGTGGCTCAGACATCGAGGGCTCTGCAGCTTGGGCAGGAGGACAGATCGCTGGCTGACATACATTCTCCTAGATTCAATTATCTTCAGGGCTGATGCGATCACGTGGGCAGAAATGAACTTACTGCAGCCCAAACCTCAATTCTATCAAATCAAGTTTCCCAGATGGTGTGTCCACCTTCCAGGCCGCCTGGCCTGGCTCAGGAATTAGCCACGTGCTCTCCACGGGGCAGAGACAGGCCAAGGTGTCTGTGAGCACAGACAGAGAGCACTGTGGTCCCCATGAGGCCATCCAAACACACAAAGGAAGTGCACACGGGGATCTTGAGTTGCACAGGGTCATCCCGGCTTTCCCTGGTACACCACCACTTCAGAAAGTGTAGGTGGAATCTGCGTACCTGGGCCATGGAAGTCTCAAACCTAAAATGCTCTTCTCAGTCATTGTTTAGTTAAACTGTTTGTCCCAATCTATATGCTGGAGTTGCATGCCTCAACCTTTACTCTTACCTGTGGATGGTGTCTCCAGAGACCAATGAGGAAAGCAGCTACCAGGGTGGCCCTGGCACACTGTGACTCCTGTCCTTATACAAAGTACACATCCAGATACAAAGACTCGCTGGGTGCAGGGAGAAAGAAACAGAGGACCCCAGGAGAGAGCAGCCTCCAGAAAACAAAGACTAGGGCAGTACCCCCACTTACTGCAAAGCCCTGGGGAGGAGCACCCCCAGCACTGATTCAGTCTTGACTCCCCAAAGAGCAGGGGAAGAATTTCTCCTTTGGTTTAGCTGGCAGGACTGTGAAGTTGGCTATGGCAACCCAGACTACTAAGAGAGTCAGGACATACATGTGTGTGTTCACGTGTGAGTGTGCATGTGTGTGTGTGCATGTGTGAGTGTGTGTTTGCATGTATATGTACATACATGTATAGGCCAGAGGCCTACCTTGGGTACTGTTCCTCAAAAGCCAACTGCTTGGGTTTTTGCTGTTGTTTTGATTGTTTCCTTGTTTGTTTTGAGACGGGGTCTCTGATGAGGCTCAGAAGCCCCATGCATTCCCCTTGCCTCCCTAGAGCTGAGACTACAGCATGTGTTACTATGTGTAGCTTCCTCACAGAACTTCCCTACTCCCATCCCAGCCTGCAGCAGCCTAAACTTTCTCAGGAGTCAGGGGTCTTAAAGTCTGGACTATGGACAGAGTTTCTAGGGATCACAGGGAAGCAGGGCCTCTATTTCTTCCTTCTGTAGCTCTCTGCATTACCCTGGACCATGCTCTGCACCATGGTCTGTGAGCCACAGGGTCCTCTAGCTAGTTCCCAGGGTCTGCTCCATTGAGGGCAGTCAAGCCAACTTAGCCATCTGCACAGGAAAGCACAGAAGTCCTCCTTGCTTGTCAGAGACCCGCCCTCTGCCGAGGCTACTGTTCTTCCTAGTATGGCATGTCTCTGGGTGGATAGATCCATACATGGGCAGTGTTGGAAAAAGCACAGGGATAGGTGGGGGTGGAAGATAATAATAGAAAGCCCCTGGACATCACTTAATTCATAATACAGTTTCTTCTGGTCACACCCTACCCCAAAGGCTACAAGCTATCACCAGTTCCACCTCTCGGATGGGAATCAGATTGGGTACCCCAAGAAAAATGTCTAAATTTGTTGTGTCAAATGCTGCCTAAGGATCCATGCATCTCTGCTAAGCTCCAAGTGTCTTTCTCCTACCCTGCCCACAAAGGAGGTGCTTGCGTTGATAAAATGCAGCCATGTGATGTGCTGGGTTATCCCCCGTCTGGGAGCAACAGGCTCAAGCCCTGGGGAAACAATCAGCACCAAGGCCTGCCGGGCCTGCACCCAGACACTGGATACTACAATGGTGCTAGGCCATGTTCCATTTCCTGAGGGCTAGAGGGCACACTTCCCAAGCTGAGCATCAGGCCAGACCAGCTGTCCACTTCATTCAGCCTCTCTCAGGTGAGCGTAAAGTGGTTAGGGACTGCAGGCCTGTGCCAATGATTTAACTCTGGGCACAGGCTTTCTTTGGCTAATTAGTCTATGTTTTTGAGAGTGCAGAATAGAAGTCCTGGTCTCGGGAGAGCTGCCGAAGCTTCAGGCCCGCATGTCAGGCCACTGTAAATCTTCAGGGAAATTCTCGAATGTAATTTTCTTCTCATGATTTTATTCCTGAGACTGACTTGGTGTATTAATAAGTTGGCTCAGAAGGAATAACCATAAATAGAAGTTGGTCCTAATACCGTAGGGACTTGTTCCAGCTTGGGAATAGAAGGACATTTCGATGACAGAAAGTCAAGCAGTGGGCAGCCCTGGGAACTGGACTTTCAACAGAAATGACCCCACTTCCCACCAATAAGTGCCAATGATGACCAGAAAGAGGAAGTCAGAGATGGGGTGTGCAAGCCCATCTTTCTGAGTACTGGGAAAAGCCAGAATTCTTAATTAAGATAGGGCAGCACCCCTCTTTCTAAACCAGCCATGCTACCCTGCCCCCCTGAACTCAGTCTGATTGCCCAGGCAATGTGGATGACGTTAGGTTATTCTCTGAACCCCATCCCACTGACTGGCCAAGGCTTACAACCTTAGCCACCGTCCTATTGTGCTTTCTAGTATGGTGATAAACACTATAACTAAAAGCAGCTTGGGGTGGGAAGGGTTTATTTCCTGCTACAACCCCTAACCACACAGTCCGTCACTAAAGGGTGCCATGGCAAGAACCTGGAGGCAGGAACTGAAGCAGAGATCATGGGGAATGCTGCTTAAGGGCTTGCCTCCCACAGCTTGCTCAGCCTGTCTTCTTATACAATCCGGGACCACCTGCCCAAGGACAGCATTGTCCTGGATGGGACGGGACCTCCCATCTCAATCATTGATCAGGAAAAGGTGCCACAAACAAACCCAGGAGCCACTCTGGAGGAGGCACTTCCTCGGTTGGGCTTCCCTCTTCTCAGATGGTTCTAGCTTGTATCAAGTCAACAAAAACCATCAACGTTTCACAATCCACTTCTTGTTCCTTTGGTAGTGGTGACCGCAGACCAGCTACCCTTCCTCTTCCAGGTCCCGAACCTGTAGCCTCTCTCTGCTCCCTACCGAATCTGTTACAAACCTGGTGGATTTAACAGCGTTGTTTAAACTTTATCACTTATTTTTCTTTCCTATTGCTTTTTCTGGGATCTCTTGAATTTGACAATAAGGTCAAATTCAAGGGGCTTTTAGGAAGCTCCATGTTGTTCTCTGTCAAACTAAAAATGACATTCACAGTCTCGTCTTTAGGTGCCATGTCTGTAAGGTGTTTTGGATTGACACCAAGTATGCTAAGTGTTACCATGTATGTGCTGAATTATAACATAGGCTTAACTATATATACAGAGAAAACGGACAGTTGTGGTGTTTTAATCATCGTGGAAAATCAAATAAATCATTTTTAATTATTGCAATCATTCCTCTGAGCTGTATTTACCTTGGCTTTTTTTTTTCAAGTTGTATTCATGTCTTCTTGTATCTGGGTTTCAAAGAGTTTAATATGTTTTCTTCATTTCACTTGGCCCTATGTATTAATTATTTTCAGATATGTTTTCAGTTTAAATAGAACTGCCACATTTCTCTCCTTCCATTCCTTACCACAGTCCCTCCCAAGTGCCCTCCCCAGAAACCTCATATTCCTCCACTCTCAAGTCAATAGCCTCTTTCTTTGAGCATCATTAATACATGTATATATGTGTATATATACATATGCATGCCTGTATCTCTGTGTATGCACAGATATAGCTACACACACACACACACACACACACACACACAGCTTGCTGAGTCCTTTTGCTGTTGTTGTTTATGTGTGAATAATTCTAAGCTGACCACCCTGGAACAGACCATCAATAATGGAGAAGCTAATTCTCCCTCTAGCGGCAACCATTAGTTTCCTGTAGTTCCTTGTCTATGGATGGAGCGACATGCAAACTTCCCCCTAACGTGTTAGCATGCCCACTGATACTGTCATTATTCCAAGCACTGCTTCTATAGCCATTTCTGGGAAAGACTGTTTCACAGCAAACTTCCTGTTTTTCTGGCCTTTGCAATCTTTCAAGCCTCCACTTTCATGGTGTTCCCTGAGCCACAGCTGTAGCCACTGTGATGAAGATGCATCCATTCACTTTTCCAAATAACTAGTGTAGCCCTCTTAATCTCTCATTAGTCTTTTTATTTTAATTTAAATGTGCATGCAATAAGCCTCATATTGGCTGCAAGGGAGTTTACCAGTTTACACTCTTGCCTTTAGTGGCATTGTTTTAACTGCATCTTAGAGTTGAACACCCGTGTCCATTTACTAAGTTCCTGTGAGGCTGGGTGCTGCTTTGTATGTAAGTTTTGGAATAGTGGACTCCTCCTGTCTTGTCTTTCAGTTGCAACTACCATCATCTGTCTTAACAACGTGACTTGTTCTGGGAACTGTCACCAGAAAAATTTATCCACGTGGGGCTATCATCCCCTGCTCTTGCCTATATCTAGATGACATATGTCCCCCTCTGTCCTCATCTGTGTGGTTGCATCTACTGCCACCCTCCTTTCTTTCAAGAAGGTCTACCTTCCCTCTGCAGCTTTTAGGATCACTCTGCTTCTCCTCCTGGCTATGTACTGTGATGCTCGTGTGTGAGGGATAAACCATTTTCTATCATTTTCCCTGTGTGTGCAGCAAGCTCTGTTTTGGGAACGTCTATCTGCACTCCTATCCCTTTTCATCACTGGCTCCACACACAACTCCTCCATCAGCTTCACATTTTTTTTTCTGTGCTGTTGTCAGTCTCTGCACACAGATGCTAAAGATCTAATCTCCACTTTCCCAGAGACCTTACACTAAAAAGTGACAGGTGTGGAGCAATCACAAGGTAGAGATGCTAGGCACACACCCGACCCAAGATGTGCCTGGCAGTAGTGCCAAAGTGCTCAAGGGCAGATGAGCAGGACAGAGTGCAGAGCCTTGTTAGTGCCTGGTGTCAAGCCACTAGAGGGCAAAGCTAGTGACCTCAGCAAGGTCACCCACAGCACTGAGACCCATCTCTCATGAACATGGATCCTCTTTGGTTCCATTGCGTAAGGCTGCAAAGAGTCCTGCTTGGAGGGCTCATATACAGAGCTGGAGAGCTGGAGTCAAGTGTGCGCATAGCATCTGCAGAAGACCTGAGCTTGCTTCCCAGCACCCCAGTTAGGTGGCTTACAATCACTTGTAATTCCAGTTCCAAGGGAGCCAGTGTCCTCTTTTTGCCTCTACAGATACTACACTCATGTACACACCCACGTGCATGCACACACAAGCACACACACACACACATGCACGCATTCACGCACTTGCACACACGCACACACACACACACAAACTTTAAAAAAAGAAATAATCGAAAAGAAGTGGGGTGCAGATTTCAACAGACAACTCTCAACAGATGAATCTAATAGCTGAAAGACACTTAAGGAAATCAGAGAAATGCAAATCAAAACAACTCTGAGATTCCATCCTACACCTGTAAACATGGCTAAGATCAAAGTCACAGATGACAACTTATGCTGGAGAGGATGTGAGGTAAAGGGAACACTTCTGCATTGCTGGTGGAAATGAAAACTGGTGCAGCTGCTTTGGATATCAGTATGGCAATTTCCCAGAAAATTAGGAAACAACCTTCCTCAAGACCCAGCAATACCAGTTTTGGGTATATATCCAAAGGATACACAATCATACCACAAGGGCATGTGTTCAACTATGTTCATAGCAGCACTATTTGTCATAGCCAGAACATGGAAACAACCCAAATGCCCCCTGACCAAAGGATGAATAAAGAAAATGTGGTATATTTACACAATGGAGTACTACACAGCCAAAAAATTAATAACATCTTGAAATTTTCAGGCAAATGTGTAGATAGATAAAACATCATATTGAGGGAGGTAACCCAGACCTAGAAAGACAAATATCATATTTGCTTGCTCATAAGTGGCTTTTAGACATAAAGCAAAAAAAAAAAAAGCCTATAATTCACAACCCCAGAGAACCTAGACAATAAAGAGGACCCTAAGAGACACATACATGGATCTAATCTACATGGGAAGTAGAAAAAAAGAAGATCTCCTAAGTAAATTGGGAGCATAGGGATCGTGGAAGAGGGTAGAAGGGGAGGGGAAAGAAGGAGAGGAGTAGAGAAAAACATATAGCTCAATAAAAATGATAAGATAAAGAAATGAGCAGCTGTCAATGTGGGGCTCTGTTGCAGCCACTCTGCCTTGCATCTTGAGCTTGTCTCTACAGCTCTATTCTCCCCCCTCACACACAGACACAGGATACACAGGCAGTGCCAGATTCCTGAGTTGGCCCCGCCCTTTGCTAATGCATCTGAATAGCAATATTAACTTAAAATGGCCAGCTGGTCTGGGTCTGAAAAAAGTATGGGATAAAACCAGACTTGCTGAACATAGCGGACAATGAGGACTACTGAGAACTCAAGAACAATGGCAATGGGTTTTTGATCCTACTGCACGTACTGGCTTTGGGGGAGCCTAGGCAGTTTGGATGTTCAACTTACTAAACCTGGATGGAGGTGGGCAGTCCTTGGACTTCCCACAGGGCAGGGAACCCTGATTGCTCTTCAAGCTGATGAGGGAGAGGGACTTGATCGGGGGAGGGGGAGGGAAATGGGAGGCGGTGGCGGGTAGGAGGCAGAAATCCTTAATAAATAAATAAATTAAAAAAATATTAACTTAAACTTTAGTAGAAAGCCCGAGTTCTTTTGTGTGTAGAATACTTCAAAAAAAGCGAATTCGGTTAAGTATCCCATAGTGATGCTATGAATGTCTCAAACCAGAGACTTTTGTTTGGTTACCTTTGTACAAAGCTGAGCAGAAGTAACTTAAAACCACAATGAATGTATACCATGTATAGATTAGATACATTATCCATCTATAGTATATGTAATCCTTATGTTTTCATAGACACACTGAAATTACTTTTGGCAGTATTTCATGGGAAATTTCTAATATTGTGGGCTCATTGAGATTCGAAATCGGACTGTGAACACCAGCAATTTTTTTTTAATTAAAAGATTTATTTTGAGGTAATTGTACATCTACTTACAGTTCTTAGCAACAACAGAGAGGAGCCTTTGACCTTCTTACCAGCCCCCTCCAACATAATCTCCTGTTAATTGCATACAAACACAACCAGGGCTTCAGCATTCATACGGTCTGGGGATCTTTTTGACTTCGCCAGACTGATTGATATTTCTAAGTGAAGGTGGGTGGGTGTGAGCACCGATGATTTTGTGAACATCAGAGTGAGTGTTTATGGGTGTGCGGTCCAGGAGTGTGTGTCTGAGTGTGAGAACTGTGGGTGTGTGGGCACACAGCTCTCAGCATCTGTTTAGAAACGAGACTGACTGAGGTCACACTAGAGTTCTGCTGAGTGTCTCCGGTAGAAAGAGTCTGAGGGAAGCCTGGCTGTCCTGCAGGGCTCCCAGCCAGCAAAACAGCACTTTTGTTCTGCATGAATATTATTAGGACGCGATTATGAAAAAAAAATATAAAAAAAACAAACTCGTTTAACCTGGGCTAATGACAGCGGGAAAATCGCTCTAAATCTGGATTAATGGAAGAGAAATGGTGGTGAGCGCCATGGTAATTACGCGGGGGTTAAAAGCTTTCGAAGCAGCCTTTGAATAACTGACTTTCTCAAAGACCTCGGGGACAGAAACAAACTCCCGATATTTATTCAGACAGAGATTCCGACTCTCATTTAGACTGCTAAATTAATAAGCTTGGAGACCTCTCCCCTTCCCCGGCTACACTCTGCCTTTCATTTATCCCATAGAGGTGCGTTAACATAACGTAATGCCATCCATTATTGGGGATTATTAATTCATCAGTTACTCAGGTGAAGAATCTGATGAGTCAATACAGCGAGTCATTGGGAAAGCACAGGACCCTTGTGAAAAATTAGCAGATCACTCGGGATACCGTGGTCAAGGAGCAGTGATTAACAAAGAAACTCTTTACAAAAATATTGAGCAGATAAAAATCTCCCTAGGACGCCCCAGGGTCCTAACTCAGCTCCCAGGATGTTAATGTGAACCGTGGTACCCCATGGTTTACCCTCCGCACTCAGGCACAGGGTCTCAGCTTCCTGCATGGAAGTCTGGTAATGGGGAGGAGGCTGAAGGACCCCAGGGGAAAAGTCAGCAGGTCAAGGGTAGAGCAGGCAAGCAGGCTGGCCCCACATGTACAAGCATGAAGATTCATTTTACATCTTCCTCCACCCTCATGCCTAGAGAACGGCAGGAGGGCCAGGTGATGCCTCCATGCCTGTCTACAAAAGACGCAGGACACTGAACCTCCGTCTGCACCCTGCTTCTCCGGAAACACAGAGCAGTTGCCCCATGCATTTAAAGGATATTTGCTGCACATGGAGCTGAGCTCTGGCAGCCCAGAGGCCGATGACTGATTGTGGTTGCCTTAATGGGGAGGCAGAGCCTTGGTCATCCTTTAACCCTGTGATTAGTTGGGTGTCTGCAGAGAGACACTTAATTAAGGCTTGTTAAGCCGTACAAAGCAATATCTCTAATATTTCTACACCACCACTTGGCACTTCCTCAGCCCCTGTTTCTGTATCTATGATCCAGTGATGAACCAACCTTCTGGAACCTTCTGTTCTTCATGGATTAGCTGATGCCCTCCTCTCTCCCAGGGCCTGCATTCTTCCTTATGACTTTGTGTAATGTCTCAAGTACATGCCAGAGACCCCAGGAGGCTCCAAGCCTCTGACATCTAAGCATCAAGCCATCTGTATCCTGACCTGCATCCTCATGCATCTGCTGCTGCTGAGAAGCCATGCATTTTGCACACTGTGGAGAATCAGAGCTGATATTCAGAACTGCATGAGAGGCAGGGATACCACCTCCACAGCCGTCCCAGAAGGTCCTGCTTCCTTGAGAGCAAGCTTTGTTTTTTGTCTTGGATACCCAAGCCTTAGACTCCATCTGTATTAATGGACCAAGGGCTGAATTCACTAAATAAGAAACTTGCTGAGGGGCTGGGACACAATCAGCTAGAGAAATTTATCAGGATCACACTACCCAGACTTTGCAAAGGTGAGCTCTGGCACCAGCTATAATCCAGTGAAGAATGTAGGACTGGAGTAGAGAGACCTAAGCAGGATAAGCAGCTATAGGATCATAATGGGTCACAGAGCTCCAAGCCCTGCACATGCAAGAAAAAGCCCTCCCGCTCATGATGTCCTCTAAAAGATGGGAGCCTGCCATCCAGGCCCCTGGCCCCAGCGAGTGGTCTACCTCCAGATGGTTCTTCCTGTCTTCATCGATATGAGTACACACACAGCCCTGAGCACAGGGCAGCACGCTTGATGGAGTTTGAACATGAAGCACCCCACTTCCTTCTACCAGCATAGTGGTCCTTCCCTCTTGAATCAGCTACAGAATTCTCAGGCTCTTAGGGAATATTGGACAACAGCAACTTATGCTCCACCTGAAAAGACGGCCTGCCAGAGCCCATGCTGTCAGCATTCTGTTGTCATCACTCTGGTTTGGCAACAAATATGGTCCAATGTTGGTCCTGTGTCTGTGCCAAGGACCCCAAATACATGCTGACCACACTGTGACCTTTCTTCTTCCCCATTGCTATAGATAAACACTCCATCAAAGTAGATGAGAAACCATCACTTGGTCCCACAGAACATCCAAGACCCTGAAGCTGTGGCGTTGTCCATGGCACTGAATCCCAGGCACGCTTTGGGGTGGCAGTCATCCAGTTTTGTGGCTCAAAGTGGTAGCAGCACCCACAAGAGCCCTTGGGGAACCCAAACCCAGTGTAGGGCACAATGAGCGGCCATGGGTCTCCGCATGGAAGCCTAGCTTCAGAAGAAACTTCTCAGCTATCCTTGGGGCGTGGGTCAGCAGCAGCTCCAGGCAACCCCAGGTGTCTTCCACACAAGCTATTGACCTCACAGCGTAGCATCCTCGTGCTGGCAGAGGCTGAGACAGCAGAGCTGTGGCAGGTCATCATGGAGATAGTGTCTGCTAATGACTGACCATTCCCTGCAGCTGGGTCATATCTGGAATCCTGGTGGTTAATGTGCAGCTTGCCCGTGGGAGCATCTGTCCTGCTTTGGGTGTGGGGTGTACATGACCA
Source organism: Microtus ochrogaster (assembly GCF_000317375.1). Taxonomy (NCBI): domain Eukaryota; kingdom Metazoa; phylum Chordata; class Mammalia; order Rodentia; family Cricetidae; genus Microtus; species Microtus ochrogaster. The sequence goes on along the minus strand of NC_022017.1, from coordinate 23,167,190 downwards.
CAGGTCATGTGGTCTTGTGATGGAAAGGACAGGCTGGAGAGCAGGGAAGACAGCAGCTTCTATGGGCACACAGACATCCAAGGAGGGGGCTCCAGGGTAGAGAAGAGTAGGGGTCCCACAAGGTTGTTAGGAGAAAGGAGGCACAGGGCATGTAGCTGTACCCTAAGTTAAATGTGAGACATGTCAGGCACTTGCTTATTTATTGCTTTATTACTTTATAGTGTGCACATTTCTATAAATGAGAGAAAAAAATGGAGATAGAGGAGGGAAAGAATAAAAAAGACATGAAAGAGACTAAGGAGAGAGAGAGAGAGAGAGAGAGAGAGAGAGAGAGAGAGAGAGAGAGAGAGAGTCTGGAAAGTGATCCTATGGAGAGAAAGGAAACTGATGGGAAGAATCTGGACACCCTTGGGGGTATGGAGGAAGTCAATGAGGGCAAAGAGGGACCCACAAAGACAATGAGAGACAGTTAGAGTGAGGCCTGTATCCAGTCATCCTACCTGAAGGCTTTGGAAGGGGTCTGGAAGGCATAGTGGACTGCCATCCTTCCAGAACCCTGGCCACAGATTGTTCCAAAGAGGAGCATGCAGTAAAGACTGCCTGGTCTCCCAGCATCATACATCCTGACATCAGATGGCAATGCCAGGCACCATAGATGCAGGGGGCAGACTTACTGATAGGGCCTGTGTGGATGACACTGGGATTGGCAATGCTACCTGGTGGCCCCCTGTCCTCTTCTACTCTTGCCCATCCAGTTTGAACATGTTCCCATTGAAGCACCAGCTGGTTCATGATCTGGCATGGGAAGCCAGGGGCCTCTGCAAAGTTCACCCCACACTCCAAGCAGGAGGTTGAACAATGCATTCAGGTTGAATACCAGGATGAGATGTGTGTGCCCTGGGTGGTGGGGAGGCAGGGGACAGGTGCTGAATTGCCACTGCCCAGCATGATGGATGTGCCCTTGGCACACATGGTGACCAATTCAGGGACTGCTGGATGAGGAATGTGGATGGCACATGCCTGGAGGAACAAATGCACCAAGGACTTGTACCAGGCCGAAAGGACAAGGCTGTGTGTGGTGACAGAGCTGGCGGCTACCTCAGCCTGCTGGGAGACAGCCCCACCCTATGCTTTTGATCTGTTCTGTGGCCAGCCAGTACGTCAGCATGTGAAAGAGTCTCTAGGAATTGACTTCTTTTGTGGGTCTAGAATATTGTGATTAACAGGGAGAAGGCAGCCGTCTGGAACCAAGCCCTGGCCCTATTCTGGTCATCTCATAGGAAGTGGCTGGGCCAACTGTGAGGAGATTACTAGGATGTTGAATTACAAAGGTAGCTGAGAGAGTGAGGAAACGGTTAGCCACATCTAGGGCCCGGCAGCAGCCAGAGGGGCAGGATAAACGCTGATGTCTACATTCACTGTGGGTTTGCTGGCATCCTCTAAGGGTGCCTAACACTGTAGTATGAATGAGTCATTTTGTTTTAGAGGGCACCCTCAAGATTTGGTACAAGATAACTCCCAAGTACAAGGCTGGTACTCTGCTCCATGTTGTGTCCTAGAGCCAGACTGAAGCAGCGACCTGTGGCAACAGCCCTGGTTGTCAACGATGGTAATGACAATGAACATCCCAAAGTAAGCCGACAAGACTCAAATTTGCTTAGGTCTCCTTAGGCAGAGGGGAGACCTTCCATGAACATTGGGAAAAATGTGCAGAGGATGTGTGGGGTGTGTCTCTACTGAGCTGGCCTTGAGTTTGAAACCTGAATGCTCATCAGTCTTCAAAGAATCAGATGACTAAGGAGCTACCAGGTACAGTGTGACAGCAGGCAGGGACATTCCTTGGAACTCTTTACCTCGCTTATGAACTGTGCCAACTTCTTTTTTCAGTTCAGGACATGATCCTAAAGCGCTTTCTGCTTGCCAAAGCCTCAAGCGCAACAAAGTGCCTTCGTACCATGACTCAAGCTCATCCTTCATCCAGGAGCAGGCAAATCAGCAAATGCCCACGATTCTGACTGAGGGCGTCAGTCCTGCATCCCAGCCCCTCGGTAAAGCTGTCTTTGTCCCACAAGGGACCTGCTCCCACCATGAAAGTTCTGAACTCTATAGCTTTACTTTCTGGAAAAAAAAAAAAAACAACAAAAAACTTTTTCAGTCCCAGCCCTACCATTTGAGCAACTCAGTTGGATTTAATTTCAAAATAGTCTCACATCTGACCACTATGCTTTCCCAGCCTTCCCTGCCTCTAGCTGGCCAAGTTCCTTGCCCCAGGAAGCCTCCCAAAGCAATGCAGAGGATGCTTTGTTCTGTTGTCCCTCAGGGGACCGGAATAGCATGTGGGCTCTATGCAGGCCAGGTTGGCTATAGCTTGCTCTCCACAGTCGGCACGGATTCCTTCACCTATGTGAGCTCTGCTCTGACTCCAGCTGCCCAAAGAGCTACTTCATATCCACTCTTCCTTCAGACTTACCCTGCAGCACTGATGTTGGGCTGTCTTGGAGTTCAGGACCACACTCACTTCTGTTTTGTCCCGACTACTGGAATGCAGTTGTACCTTGATCTAACACTCTGCTCCTGCCCAACACTTGGAGCCATGGTTAGTCCATGCTGGCCTCAACAAAGAGTTGGACCAAGGATGGATGAATAGTGATAGAAATAAGAAAGAGAGGGGGCTGGAGAGATGGCTCAGTGGTTAAGAGCATTGCCTGCTCTTCCAAAGGTTCTGAGTTCAATTCCCAGCAACCACATGGTGGCTCACAACCATCTGTAATGAGATCTAGCTCCCTCTTCTGGCCTGTAGGCACACATGGAGGCAGAATATTGTATACATAATAAATAAATAAATAAATAAATATTTAAATAAATATTTAAAAAAAAGAAATAAGAAAGAGAAAGACTCCCCCAAAGAATGGGAGTTTCCCAGAGAGCTGGGGATGGTTGAAGGTATAACTTCCTTGGTCCCCACCATTTTGGAATCACTGAGTGATCCTGGGCAGAGGGGTTTTCACTTTTCCTCTACCTCCCTCTCCACCCTATTCTCTTACTCACCTAGAAGGGGTCTGGAAGCCCTGGTGAGTGGTGATTGCCAACCATGTTCCAGGAGAGCCAGCTCCTCCCACTTGAGGCTACCAGATGCTCCTCTGAATTGATAGGCCTCAGGCCCACCAAGAGGCTTGTCTAAGGTCTGACCTGCCTCACTCAGCGTGCCCCATTTCTCGATGGCCTGAGGAGGATAAACAGAGATTGTGAAGTCCTGTCTGCACACTGCCTGCCTCTGCTTGTATGATGGGATCACCCTCCAGCTGCTCTGCTGTGTCCCACCCCCTCTGTGTGTCTTTCATAGTGGCAGATGTGTGAGTTCATCTTTTGTTCAGCGACTAACCTCCACAAGGCACCCCCTCCCTCCTGGATGATGGACATAGTAACCATGGGCATGCCTTTACTTTGGGTTGCCCTGTGTACCACTGGAGCCTCTGGAGGAGTCCAGAGAGAAGCCGGTCCCTGCTCCCTAGCAGCCAAAGCCGAGGTTCTGCTCAAGAAAGCTGTGTGTATGTTCTCCTAGGAGTGAGAGTCACAAGGGAGAGGCAGGTCCCTGAGCTAGGTAAGTCACCAGAATGTCCCCAGGGAGTCATCTGTTAGAAGACCCCATGGCTAGGCCAAGAGAGTGACTAGGAACAAAACTCTCCTTTCACCCAAGGGAGGGTGTGAGCATCAGAACACCTTTCTTGCAAGCTGCAGTGCACTGAAGGAGGGATGTCAAACCTGCTCACCAACCCTTGCTGTAGAGGTCAACATAAACACCATCCCATTCCCCTCAGGGCTCAAAGCCCTTTACAGTGAGTGGTGTGTGTGTGTGTGTGTGTGTGTACTTCAGATTTTTTTCTGAGACATGGTCTCACTGGTCTGGAGGTTAACAATTAGTCTGGGCTAGTTGTCCTCCTAGTTTGAGGGATTCGCCTGTCTTTGCTGCCCCATCGCTACTTTATCATCAACATATACCACTCTGCCTGGATTTATTTTTTAATGTGGGCTCTGGGTTTGAACTCAGGTCCCTGTGCTTCACAAAGCCAGAACTTTACCAACTGAACCATCTCACAAGCTCCCAAAACACACATTTCATCAAGAGCATTAAAAACACCAGAAGGGAGCTGGAAGGAGTTCACAAGCCTTCTCTTTTAAATGAGTTGTTGTGGACAGTGGATGGCTTCTGAGGAGGGGAAGTCCATTTTCTTTCAGGGAGTTGCTCCTGATAGGCTGACCAGGCTCCGGTAGGTGGCCCCACACCCAGAAGCATAAGGGAAGCATGAAATGGAGTCAAAGGGTGATTGGCTAAGAAAAAAGAAAAAGAAAAGAGGAGAAAATGTTGGGTGGAAAAGATGGATGTGGATCTAGGAGTTAAAAAAAATGGGGTAAATATAATCAAAATACATTACATGAAATTATCAAAGAACCAATAAAATACTTTTATAAATAAAATAAAAAGACCTGAAAGCTATGGAGTGAAATTGTAGAAAACTAGTTTTGCCAGCGATGAGATTGCAAGGCTTGAAGATAAGGCTTGGGCCAGCTAAAGGGTTACAGCAGTGAGGTGCGTGTGTCCACATGAGAATGAGGCCCTCGTGCTGGGCAAATTATGAAGCCTTCAACACTCCATTTTTTTCTGGCAGTGCCAGAGAATGCAACCAACAAACAAAAACATCCAAGCCACAGCAGTCTTTTTTTTTTTGTTTGTTTTGGTTTTTCAAGACAGGTTTCTCTGTAGCCTTGGTGCCTGTCCTGGAACTAGCTCTTGTTGGCCTCAAGCTCACAGAGATCCTCCTGCCTCTGCCTCCCAAGTGCTGGGATTAAAGGCATGTGCCACCACCCCCCAGCGCCACAACAGTCTTGAGAGACATAGGGGGAAAGGAAAGATGTGAGCCCCAAGGCTGGTTCCGTGTCCCAGGACACCACCAGAGACATTCATACCAACTTGCTACACTATGAAGGGACCATCAGTACATTGTGAGGACCCTTGGCTTTTTAACCGATGGAAAAAAAAAATCTTAACACAAGCCTGGCAAAGCAAAGTAAAGAACTTCAGGCTCAGTTTGATCTAGCAGCTCATTGTAAGGTATTTAGCATCTCTCCTTTTTTGGGACCATAGAATAGTTCTTTATCACACTCCATGATGGTATGGATTGGGGTACCAGGCAGTCAAGTCAACCCACACAACTTGGCTGACCACAGAGGAGAAGGGGCTGGACAGTAGAGCTGTCTATGCATCACTGTAGTCTGGCACTTGAGTCCAGGTCCCAGTGACTCTTGTTACAATTCCTGGGTTTTTGCAGGTGGTACTAAGACTTGTTTCATGGCCAGAGTGGGCTCCCTATGGGCAGGGCTGGTCCATCTTCTCTCCACCCTCATCCCTCAGCTGCAAACATGGGCTCTGTAGTCATCCAGCCCAGTGAACTTGAGTAGCTCTTGTTCAGGCCACTAAGCAATGTCAGGTACATAGAAGAGCCGAAGAACATACTTGAACCCTTGTCTCTGGCTCTTCTCGCCTTCTTTTGACCTCTTGGGTGGATAAAGGAGGACACGTGGCCTGGTGTTTGGGATCCTCTGTGATTGTTAATCAACAAAGCCAGCCAGTGATGCTGGCCAGTCCTTCATAGCCTGCCCTTGCTTGTGCCTGTGTGCATTGTGTTCTTGACAGGGGACCAGAGTGGACTCAAAGCGACTGGCTGGACTCCCACACAATCATCCTAGTGTTAAGCACAGCTGACAACCGCTAATTTCACTCTTGTTTATCAGAGTCGGCTGTGGTTGAGGTTAACTGCTTTCTGAGATTTTGGAGAAGACAGCACTTAACATTTCCCACCAGTTCCATTTAGGAGCATGCTAACACTCCGTGATTTAAACTTACTGCTCCAGCCAAGGGGATAAATGCCAGGCACCTTAGCAGAGAGCCTCCCACCCTGAGCAGCTACCATCTCCTTGCACTGAGCAGCTCTCGAGAGAAACTAGCAATGGAGGTGAGTGTTGTATTCAGCGTTGTTTTTGGAAATATCGGAGGTGCTGGTGGCTTTAGAAGGCAAAAAGCATTCCTCCATGTCACTGGAGCTGAGTTACCAATGGCAAAGGGAAGGAGAGTGCAGACGGCTCCACAGCCAGGGAGATGGCACAGTGCATTTGGGAACCAATCATTGATATCTGGCCAGTGTGAGCCTTCAGTTGCTCTGTGCTATGCTGGCCAGCAGTGTGGAGCAGACTGCAGTCTGGACTACTCGAAAAACAGGAAGAACACACCTTAAGCTGATCTCAGGTCCAGAGCATTCCAGTGTTTCTCCATGATGGCAGAAAGGCAGAGCCAAGGTGAGGCTTTCTTTGATTGATGGAGTGTGAAGAGAGTACATGCCTTCTAGGGCCTGAGGGGAAAAGGAGCCAGCCAATACAGCAAAGGGAGCCTTGAAAAAGTGTTGCCCAGTGGGGTCAGGGTCTCTAAGAAGGCTGACTGGGGAGGACCAAAGGGAATGGAGGAGAAAGAAAAGGAAGAAGAAAGGGAAGAAGGGGGAAGATTTAAGTCTGTAGAACTCCAGACAGCAAGGCTGGGGATGGCTGAGGGCTGATCAGACTGAGTCTGACATCACTGTGCTTTGCGATGGGTGAACAAGAAAGCTTGGGAAGCTGCAGAGCAGAAGAGTTAATGGAGTTGCTGTAGAGCAGTCTTCATACACCGTCAATATGCACTGTTCTCATTGGTTGATAAAGAACTGGCTGGTCTGAAGATACTGGGTGAGAGAGTCAGACTAGGAGGACGCTGGGAAGAGGGTGGAGTCTGAGGAGCTACCAGTGAGACCCAGATAAAGCAGGAGATGTACATGCCGTACTGAGATCAGGTATGGAGCCACGTGGTAAAACACACATAAAAATATGGATTAATTTAAGTTGTAAGAGGTATTTAGTAACAAACCTAAGCTATTAGCTGAACATTTATAGTTAATATTAAGTCTCTTTGTGGTTATTAGGGAGTCAGTTGACAGATCAGAACTGGTTGGTGGTTCCAACAAAAGATTCCACCTTCAGTGGAGCTGATGAAGGGGCTGCAGATGGAAACTCTCCTCCACTGGAGAAGAAGGGTGTTTGCCTGGGAGGTAAGCAACGGGGAAGCTATTGTGATGGTAAGAATGTTGAGGATGAGCTGGGGGTGCTCAGATACCTAACACTAACCTAACAAGCCCGAGACCTAAAGTCAGCCCCTAGAACCCATGAATAAATGGCCATGCATGGTGGCACACACTTGTGATTGCAACACTGGGAAGGTGGAAACAGGTGGATCCCTGAGACTATCTGGCCAGTCAGCCGAGCCTACTTGGTGAGTTCCGGGACAGCAGGTCATACACATACACACATACACACACACACACACACACACACACACACACACACACCAATTTTTAAATGCAGGCCTCCACTATGAGCTCCCTTTAATTTATATGCCCTTCAAATAACCCAGGCTCTTGGAGGCTTGACCTTTTGATTGAAGGCTGTCCACTAAGCCTGCCCTGCCTCTCTTGATGCTTGGCTGGACTGTCATCATCCTTAGCTGTCTAAAGGAAATGGTACTCTGTCTCCAAGCAGCACTGCCCTCATGGCAGCCACAGGTACCTTACCAGCATCAGGGTTCATTTCCATGCATGGCTGCTTCAGGTAATTTTTTCCCCACTGGCTTTGAAAGACTTCTCTCCAGCCAAGACAGTAGTTGTGAATGGTGAGGGACTTGCTTACCCCGTTACTGTTTCTACCCAGGACTCAGAACCAAGCCTATGATTGCTGTGGTGGGCACTTGGCAATTGTTTAAATGGATTGATTGGTGGGATGGCATCCAGGCACAGGTATGTCCCACTTCTCTATCTATTTCTTAGTGCTTTCAGAGCAAGCTAGGTGGCATCTATCCTATTTCCTGACCTCCTCCACTTGGCGTTGCAATACTGGGATTGATAATGTCCTTTCCTGAAAGTTCCTTTTGCATACTGTGGCATTTTTCATAGTCTCAGCTTGCTGCAAGACCAGACAAGATACTGAGGCTTCTAGTCTCAGTGCCAAGGCAATGGTAGAGCAACCAGGATGCCACTCAGGATGAAGAGAGAGGGCAGTGAGGGACCTTTAAAAAAAAAGATGCAAAATGATCAAACAAACAAAAAGGCCTATTGGCAAAGACTAGGAATGACTTCACACCTACTGACAGGTAGCAGACAGAACCTATGCAGGAAGCCTGTGTGGTACACATGAGTCAAACAAACCCCAGTCCTTAGGGCTGGATTTGAACTTCTAGACTGTCTCCCTTCCCACTCTGTTGGAAGTGAATTCCTTCTTAATAAAGTCTCTTGCTTTGCTTGCCACTGCAATTCAAAGTCTCCATCAAATTCCTTGTTCTGGTACCCGAGACCTGGGAAGTTCTTATTGGTGCCTATCAAATCCCCAAATCTACTGATATCAAAGAGTTCTGAAGAATCACTGAAAAGCAAGAACCTTGATACGCGAAACTCTGAGCTGTCATACAAGAAGACAGATGCAGCATTCCAGAGGGACCAAGGACACAGAGGAAGACTAAGGGCACAGCAGAAGGATGGAAAAGCAGGGAGGCTGGAAGCGCTGGAGACAGAGCCAAAACCACAAAGATTACAGCCCTAAGTCATGAGACAGTTCCAGTGAGCTGCCAGGGATTAAGGGGCCAAGGGTCCCAGCACCCAGAGCTCAGGGGCTGTAGCTCCAGCTGCTGGATGTTGGCTGTCTAAGCCTCGAGCAGTAAGCCTCTGCTTTTGAAAGCTTGAAACCTTAAGCCTTCAGTTCTCAAGGTTTAGAGCTAGAAGAATCAGCTTGGAAGCCCTGCTCATGAGAGTCTGGAACTCAAGGCCACCAACACTGAGATGGTTGTGCCTTGACTGTGTGAGGTACCTATGCAGAGAAAGCAAAAGAGCCAGCATCTACAATGACACCATCCAGGGAAGAGGCGGGAGGTGGGGAGGATGGTCGGATCTTCCGTGTTCTCCAGGGATGGATACCTCAAGTTCAGTGGTTGCTGGTGACTATGGAAGGCAGGGCAGGGAGATGAAATAAGGGGCCCGACCTTTTAAATCTCAGATCAGGGGTCAGGACACAGGTCCCGCTTTGGAGCAGATCACAGCTACCCTGTTCTGCCAGTGACATCTGGTCCTAGACATAGCAAGGTCAGGCCTCCCAGAGACACCCACACATGGGCTGAATGGGCACAACCTTAAAAGAAGCGGCTTTTAGGGTAAATGCCCTGAGCGCCTGTAAAAATGACTGCAGAATCTAATAGATCCGAATATTGTTCTCATGTCTGATGGTGTCACATTGACTGTCTGGGACATTCCTTTCTGACAGGATCAAAATGTGCTTATGTCTGGGTATCAGCTCAATGTCTTACAGGAACAAGCTGGCAAGTGGAGGGTGAGAAGTGAGGCCCCTGCCTGCCTCTGAGAAGCTGACCATCCTCTGCCCAGCCGAGCCTCCTCCGATAGACAGGCAGCCCTGTTCCAGTCAGATGAAAGCAGAGTAACTCTCACAGTCATTTCTAAGTCATAAACTCCTGGGAAAGGCCAGGGCGAGTCTATTAATTTGCCAGTCAAGGGGTAGAATGATCTCCATTGATTGAAGGCTCTGGAGCAAGCCGGCATTGTGGAGCTAAAACATTTCATTAGCTGCGGGATCACCGGGCGCAGTTGGGGCCCAGATGGAGCAAAGTTTTCTCTCCGTTTGGAAATTGCTTCTGTTTCAGAGCCGTGGGTAACTGGGGGGGAAGGTCAAATCAGCAGCAGCATGGTTAAGGGTGCGGCTGCTGCATGGAGTTAGTGGGATTAGCCCTCCCTCCCCTACAGAAAACCTGCAGACAAAGCAGGAAGGCTCTCACAGCCTAGACCCTGGCCCTGGGGTCACTCACATTTTCTTGGATCTCAGAAGAGCGGCTGCAGATGGCACAGTTCTGTGCACAAACACACAGGGGACTTCCCACCTCCTGGAGCCCGCTGGAGATTTTCTCAAGCAGGGTGTGGGGAGAAGGGCTGTGCCATCTCCAGGAAGAGGAGGATGCCACCCAAGCATCCCTCCTTCTGGATGATGCTTTTAATCCATAAATCAAAAAAAAGGTTAAGAAAATCTCATTTCTCATAACATGGCTGCTGGGTACCTTGCCACTCCCTCCCCACTTGCTCACTGGCTCTGCTACAGAAAGTAGATCTGGTTCCCATCCATGAGTTACATAAGCTCAGGGGGAGGAAATCCCAACCCCCTGGGAGAGGAATGTGGTAACCCACCCTGAGGTGCCCTGTGATCTGACCCTCTGGCTAGGACTGATTGGAAGAAATTAGACTGCCCTTATTTGCATAACCCTGATTTACAGGGCCCCTCTCTCTCTCTAAATTGCACATACAGCCAGAGCTGAACTATTCTTCTTCATTTGATGTGAATTATATGCCAAGAAATGCATACAAAAACTCACCTGAGCCGGGCGATGGTGGCGCATGCCTTTAATCCCAGCACTCGGGAGGCAGAGGCAGGCGGATCTCTGTGAGTTTGAGACCAGCCTGGTCTACAGAGCTAGTTCCAGGACAGGCTCCAAAGCCACAGAGAAACCCTGTCTCGAAACAACAACAACAACAACAAAAAAAAACAACTCACCTGATTGAACACATGCTTGCCCCAGATGGAGAGCCTACAGCCTACTCCTGCTCACTGCTGCTGCTGCTGCTCTAGTTACTGCCCAGCTTGCTGTCCCATCGCTGTCTGCTCAGCAAATTATTCTTCCAATCCTGGCCTAAAGGGTAGACTCATTTGCCACCTGCCTGTCCCATCTTTGTCACCACAGTGCGGTGAGTGAGCTACACCATGGGCTGTAGCTGACATTTGCACCCAAAGAGCGGCTTCACCTTGACTGGCTTCAAGCTGCAGGAGTCCTAAGTCCCTGGTGTCATGTCTGGGGACATATTTTGACTTAGGTAGAAAATATAAATCCTAAAAGGCTCCAAGCAAGAATTTTCTCTGTGTCAACTGCAGGCACCCAGAGCTGCTTTGGCAGCCACTCTTCCAGTTCCAGACCAAGAACTGTATCTGATCTCGACAGCAGCAGGCAAGTTTAAGCCTTCCACTGACTAGATAAGTAAAAGAGAAATCGCCTGTAATGGGGCACCATGCTCACCAGTGTGGACCATGGCCAAACCATAGGCAGTGTCTACCTACAGAAACATAAGCCTTATTCTCTCAGATGGTGTGGGCCTGGGATTATAGCCCCCATATCAGAGAGTGCAGGCGACAGAGTTGAACTTCCTGGTTCCATCGCCCACATGGAGACAGACAGCTCTTTCTCTCTGGTCCAGCCGGCTAAGATACTTGCTGGTAACCTGAGAAAGAGCCTACATCTGCATTCTCTACTATCTGCAGTTCTTGGGATCTGTGCTAAAGAGAAAGAGCCAGTGAAATGCCTTTGGGAAAGGCCCGCAGATGTATGGTACTCCCTGCCAAAAGGGCCTTGCAGGCTGACTCCATGCCAGCTGCATTCCTCAAGGCCCATTCCCACCACAATGTATTCCTCCCCTCTCTCATCTTCAAGGCCTCCATTTCTTAAGCAAGAGTCAGGTAATTTGACTGACTGCAGCTCTGGGGAGCACTCCAGAGTACTTGCAGCCCAAGGGCTCTGTCCAGCCACTGTTCCCATGATCTACCATTCCCAGGGCTTCTTTGCACTCACGGAATCCCAAACCTGTCCTGTCTTGACTGTGCCAGACCCCAGAGGAACTTCAGAATCCTAGAGATATAGTCTCGCAGGGTGATGCCCCAGAACTCTGCTTTGAGGCTTTGATTAGTAAATAAGGGGTGCTTTTTGGGGCCCTGGATTCAGACCCTATCTGTCCCACAAATACCTGCCCGGCACCAGAGGCCCCCAGGTAATGATTCTAAATGACAGCAACGCACTCATGGAGACTATCCCGAGCAATCAGAACTGGTCCTCACGGGCTCTTTGATCTCCTAATCAGCTCCTCAGAGCGTCCCACATGGCTCCCTCTGCTTTTCATAATACAATTTAATTTTTATGTACAGATTTTCCTGAAGGGCATAAATGCATTTTCACTTTATGCCCCAGTAATTCAGTTTTAAACCAAGCATAAAAACTCAATAAACAGCAAAGAGTAACTGCGTGTGCTGGGCCCGTGACCTTTCACTGTTATTTTTGAATAAATAAGAAAGTGGGTAGGAGTCGCACGCGAAGTCCACAGAAGCTTTTCCATTGTCTGTTAGAAAATCAGCCGGAATTGACAATAATTTGATAGTTCATGCTTGAGAGAGCACCCGATTGGGACGGTGAGGCCTGGAGATTGGCTTGCAGGGTGAGCACTGAGAGACAGGCAGCTGTCCTGACCTTGAAAGTGAGCTCCACCAGAAAGATATAATGAGCAAGGCGTCTCTGCGCGCAGCCCTCAACGCCACCAAGCGCAGGCAAAAAAAATAAAAGAATCGTGGAGGTGCCCCATACGTCGAGTTTTCAATTGCTTTCTCAAATACGGCTTAAGCGGAGGAAAGCTGTGGGTGGGTGCCAGTCGGGGATACGCAGTGAGGGAGAACCAGGAGCTGTGAAAACCGGCTCGCTCTGGAAGCTGTGACAGCTTTTGTGGGGTGACTCAAACTAGAGCGTTCTCGTTCCCAACTCAGGGCAGCCTTTAGAATCTGGGGTCCCCTTTCACTGTGGGAGAGGATGGCCTCCATGCCTTTGGATCATGCAGTGTGGGCAAGAAGCACTAACTGTTGGTAATTGCTTCTGGTGCCAGTTTGGGAGACTGAGGCAGGGGGCTGGGAGGCTTTGTTGAGTTTCGGGACAGCATAGGCTGTGGACCCAAAAGAAGGAAGGGCGGGAGGAAGGGAAGGAGAGAAGAGAGAAAAGGAGAGAGGAAGGGAAGGAGGAGGGGAAAAGGAAGGGAGAGGGGAAGGGAGGGAAAAGATGAAGGTATTAGGGAAGGGAGCTCACAACTCACTGGGCCTCTTACTAGCAAGAAGCTAGCAGTTATATGACATCTGTACCCTGTGCCCCCGCCCCAGCTAGTCCTGCCTTGTCGATCCACTCTGAGACTACCATTTCCACAGTTGGTGGCTCCAAGAATCCCTACCCAGCCCAGGATCTTCCTTCCACTGTAAAGGGAAAGCGACAAGTGGTCCTGGGTATTTGTGCCTGCTATGCTTGTGCATCTGTTTGTGCATGCATGCCTACATGCTATGCAGGTAGGTGGGCACATCGGAGAGGTTGGGACTCGGGGCATCAACCAAGTGTAACATCTGTGGCAGGCAGCTTATTTTCCATGGCCTAGGTGGGGATTTCTGGAGAGCCAAGCTGGGACCCCCTTCCACTGCACCTTCTGTACAAGCCAGGCAGATTATTATCAGAAACAGGCAACATTTTTTGCTTGGCACTTTGGATGCCTTCAGCAGCATGCAGGTGAAACCCAGGTGAGGGCAAACCTTCTAATCTCAGCCCTTTCCATTAAACTCCAAAGTGACTACACATGCTTCTATCATTCCCCGGGTGATTGGGGAACATGGGTTCCTGCCCAAGAGGAGAAGCAGGGCACACCCTGGAGGTTCCTGGACAGACTCTAAGATGGGCAGAGCCCCTGCCCAGCTAATAGCCTGGGAGTCAGAGGAAGAAATGTTGCAGATAGCTGGACTTCGGGGCAGCAGTAGGGGTGGGGCAAAGTGCTTCCACGGTTCATGGAAGTGTGGGGATGAATGGGGACCCAGGCAATTGAGAACCATAGAGGCCAGTGTAGCAAAGGGAATATCAGATTGACAGGTGTGGAAGTTCAGAATGTAATCCTGCAGATATGAGTCACGAAGTGAAGGGCCCAATACCATACCAGACAAACCCCATCAACTGGATCTGTTCCCAGGGGTGGGAGAGGTCCATGGAAAGCTCAAGGATAGAGTTTGCACCATAAGTATTTTTGAGTTGGTGGGGCCAAGGACAAACTGGAAGCACCCCACGCGCATGCTCCATTGACATGTGGTGCTGTCACATGTGGCTAGGACACAAATTCCCTTCACTCACGGGTCAAGTTCTCCAGAATCAGGGAGCTCACTCCCATGTCTGGCGCTTGCCTCCCACTGGGAGTGCTGTGGGCTCAGGCAGACATTTCTGCCGTAGACAGGACTCCCCTGGCGCTCAGTGGGGGCTTAAGCAAGGTTATGCTGATGTCTGCAGGGTAAGTCTCCCTTTTCCTGGTGTCCATTAAGTTCAGCTTCCTTTAGGGCATTTGGTCACTAAGCAACAGGTGTCAGTAGACAGGTAAATGGAGGTCGTGATGCCCCTATGCATGGCAGGATTGGTGGGTAAACTCCATGCTGGGCACTATGCTTTCTAAATCATGTCCAGCCAGAAGGCTGTGTGGGATATAGATTAGGCACTGCTCTGAGCTGCCAGGCAGAGCAGCAGACATACCAACCTTCTCTAGGAGCTTTCGCTTTGAGAGAAGACAGACAAGAAGCCAGTGAACAGGTGAGAGGAGGCACCTGTGTCTGATGATGGCCAGGGTCACAGGGCAAGCAGGAAGGTGGCCCAGACCCCAAAAGACCTGTGGGGAGAGGGTTTGTAATTTCAGGAGGAAAGATGACCCTACATACCCCTCCCCTCACAGGAACATCCTCTCCCGTGATCACTACTCCTACTTGTTACAGTGAGTGCATGGACTTCCACCCCACATCACCGTCACCCAGAGCCTGTCACTTGTACCATTCACTGATGAACACATTGTGACTGCACATTCTTGAACACAGTGGGACCAGACAGCTTTCAGGTTCAGATAATGGTACCGACCCACCATGCTGAGTGGACTCCACAACCCAAGAATCAGTACCCCATCTGTTTGTCCCTGCTTATGGAGACAAGCCCCTGGAAATCACTGATCTTTTTCCTGTCTCCATAATTGCGCCTTCTCCAGAACGTCTCAGAGATGGGGTTGTACAGTGCACATGGCCTATCAAACTGGCTTCTTTCTCTCCGTAAAATGCATCTAAGTCCACTCCGTGTCTTTTCTTGGCTTGATAGCTCATTTTGCTTTCGTGCTGAACAATATTCCAGTGTTTGGATGGGCCTCGGTTTATTTATCCCTTCGCCGACTGAAGGACATCTTGGCTCCTTCCAAGTTTGCCAATTATGAATAAAGCTGCTATAAACACCCATGTGCAGGTTTTCTGTGGACATACGTTTTCAGCTCCTTTGGGTAAATATCAGAGTCCTGTTGCTGGATGGTATGGCAGAAGCATGTTTGATTTTACAGCATTTTAGGCAGCGGCTGCGCCATTCTGCCTTCCTCCCGCTGTCGTGAGAGACTGGTCTCTTCATCCTGGGCTACACAAGGTGTGGTCAGTCTTCTGGGTTTCAGCCACTCTGATCCCCCGTGTCATAGCTGTCGTTTGACATTGAATGCTCCTGATGTGTAGGCTAATGCTGTTCTGTGCCCCTTCCTCTGCAGGTGTTTGTGGAGACTGTTGTGTCTTTGTTGAGTTTGGGCTCTTTGTGTATTGTGCATGGAGGTTCAACAGTTGGCTACCCAGCAAGAGGAGGTCCTGAGCACCTTGCTGAAGTCCTGGGTGGTGGATGCCAAGACTCTTGGCTGGACTGAAGGTATAGAGTGTTCGCTTTTGCCCTATTTTTCTTTCCCTTCCAGGCCAGATGACTAAGTGTTCTGCCCTGCGTGGCTATCTTTTCCGGGATTCCCTGCCACCAAGAGTTGCTCCTGCCAGTGGTTCATGGGCTGTGCTTGGCATTCCCAAATGGTGGTTTCTTAAGTAGAATGTGCACCATCATGTGATTCCTGACTCTAGAGGCTCCCAGCACCTTAGCTTTCTTCTAGGGCTTGTTTTAAAAGTACTATGCAGTAGTTTCAAGTTGCACTAAGCAGGGGGAATCAGACGGGTCTCTACCTCTGTCCTTGATGACAGATCTCAGCAACAGATATGAGGAGTCCACAGCCTGAGCTCTATGCCTTGGAGTTCACATTGTATCTCTAGCCCACCGCCTGTGCGGCATCCCTGGGGCCTAAGTAGGAGAGCATTAGAAGGTAACATCAGACCCTTGGTGATGTGTGGAGCCTTTAAGGAAGGGAGAGAGAAGGGGACCTTCCCTTCAAATTTGGAGAAGAGTTGCAGGAAGAGAGACAGCTGCTATGGATAGCCTGCCGAGCCTCAAGGTGTACCACTTATTCTTACGGTTTCCAGATGAGTGCGTGAGCTGCACCCCACACCAAGGGATGCAGAAGCAGGCACTAGATAGGACCACAGGCTGGTCCGAGGCTGCAGTACAGCATGCTTTTTCATCAATCCCAGAGACCTCCAGGAAGGATGCTGGACTTCCCGCTCCCATCCCCAAGACCTGAGTATTCTAATGTCACAGCAGCAGCCTGTCAGTTCTCTATCTTAAGGGAGAGATTACAGAGGGAGATGTGGCCCAGTTTCTGAGAGAGATGGAGAGGTACCTAGATTGCAATTGAACGCCCACGGCAGAGGCTTTGACAGTACCAACGCTGCCCTCTTTACACAGAGTCTCACTGCACCTTGGTGCCAGGACTGGACTGTGACTCATCTGTTTGGAGTGAGGCAGTTTTGCAAGGTGAGGAGGGTGGCATCAAAAACATGGCTGAAGTCCCAAAGGAGCAGGTGGTAGGCACTGCTGCTCACAGTTTGCTTCACACAGAGATTGTTTCCAGATCTGTGAAGACATTGCTGTGCCCTGGAGCTGGAGAGGCTGCTCTGGCCATTAGAAAGATTGACATACATTTGAAAGGACAGAGAATGACATTTGGGAATAAAAGGGAAACATGGGTACTAGACAGGAAGACTTTTTTTCCTATTTAATTTAATTTGCATTTTTCTTTACAGCAATCACGGACACCTGCATGCCCAGTGCACTAATGTGTATACATGCAACACACATAAGCAGGCAGACACATGCTCATACATGCAGATACACACATTCAGAAATGTGGACACACTCAAGCATGGGCACTCATATACATACATACTCACATCCATACATGCAAATACATGCATGTATATACACAGGCGGTCACACTCATACAAATGCACACAGGTGCATTCTCAGATGTCATCACACACTGACACACACACTCATTCATGCAGACACACACACATCCCCACATTCCCCTCTGCAAATACAGATACGCTCACAGAGACATAAACACACACACACACACACACACACACGGTCGCCCTGGTTGTTCAGCAAGGAGCCTTGATAGCACAGCCTCCTGGAAAATAGTTTTCCTATCTCAGGCTCTCAGAATGGGCTTTACAGGAAGTCCTGCTGATGAACTTCTGAGGGGAATGGGCAATTACCAGGCCGCAGAAACTAGGCCGCTGGATCTCGCAAAAGTGATGACAAGGCTGGCTGCTGCATGCCAAGACCTCGTGGCCTGTTGGAGGCCCTGGAAGCTCTTTCCAGACATTGATTCACAATCCATCTCTACCTGCTCTTTTCAGGAAGATGCATGGCACCCTGGCTTGTCCTGCAGAGAGGCTGATGATGCTAGACCCAGATAGACCAGAGCCACGGGAATGGACTGTTTTCTAGTTCTCCTAACTGAAAAGCGCTTCATGAACTGTTGTTTGAACACGAGGAGCTCGAGTCTTACAGAAGGGACTGAGTTCCTGTCTCTGCCCTTACATTCCTCTCTCTATCCAGCCATATCACTTCCTGTCTCCACCTCTCTAGTGCTGGGATTAAAGGCGTGAGATCCCAAGTGCTAGAATCACAGGCGTGTGCCACCACTGCCTGGCCTCTATGATTAACTAGTGGCTACCTCCTCCCTCTCATCTTCAGGCAAGCTTTATTTGTTAGAGCACAGACAAAATACCACTACACCACATGGACCAAAAACAATGTTTTCTCTTCTGAAATGCGCAGAGGAAAGGGAGTTACAATTGGCACGCCCATTATAAAGATGAATCATAATGATAGCTGGATTCCACTAGACTTCTCTGCACCCCTCTATCTAGTCTAAGAACGGGAACGCTGCTGGGCCATTGGGCCTCCACAGCCTTCCTTTGGTGATTGAAAAACCCTTATTTCCACAAACGAAAAAAACAGATTTTCCATGTTTTGAGTATGGTGCAGTAAAGATAATTGATGTTTTTCATTTTTTTATGTGTTTTCTCTATATCATGTTTTGAGCGTTGTATTTGGCATTAGTGGCTCACACTGAGGCCTTAGGGACCATTTCTTAGTTGAGGCTTGGGTGTAGCTCAGCGAGAAAACGCTTGCCTAGCATGTGTGAGTCCTGGGTTCCATCACTAGCCCTGGAAGAAAAGAAAGGACATAAAAAGTAAAAAGCTCACCAGAAACTGGGGCAGGAGAAGGAAAGCAATGTGCCGGACTGTGAGACCCCAAGTGTGTATACACCCGCTAATGACGGGTTCGCCATACTGGTAGCAGCAGTTCAGATGGGCATTCTCTAGCCTCAGGCCGAGTGTCTACATGGTGTGTGTGTGTGTGTGTGTATGTGTGTGTGTGTGTGTGTGTGTGTGTGATGTGTGGTGTGTGTGTGAATTTATGTGTGTGTGTGTGTGTGTGATGTGTGTGTGTGTGTGTGTGTTTATTAGTTTCTCATGTTGGCTCACATTTCTTTGCTAATGAAAAATGCCAGGCACAGGGGCAGGAGAGATGGCTCAGAGGTTAAGAGCCCTGGCTGCTCTTTCAGAGGTCATGAGTTCAACTCCTAGCAACCACATGGTGGTTCCCAGGCATCTATGAGGTTTTCCGGTGCCGCCTTCTGGCCGGCATTGCAGTCATACATGCAAGCAGACACTGTATACGTAATAAATAAGTAAATCTTTAAAATGCCAGGTATCTATCGCTTTATAAATGTATCCGTCAGGCTTTCATCTCCGGGCTACTTGTTTATGCCGGCTTTCCCTTTCCCCCTCACTGATTATGGGTGTCATGCACGCTTAGCACACACCCACCACCACCAATCCTAAACGCAGGGGCTGTTTCCTCCCTGTGTGCAGCTTGTTTTCTCACCTCCACTTTCTATTATAGTTAAAAGTCATCAGTCAAGTACCCTACTGCGTCTTTGTGTCTTCCTAATCCATGGGCATAAATACTGTAGTCCTCTGTCGTGGTTTCTAGGCTTCATTAGCTTGTCTTTTGCATTCCAGACTTTAATTCAACTAAAGGCTTTGTGTACGCAACGCGTTAGCATCAAGTCTCACTTTCTTTTTGAACCATGGGATGACTTAGTGTTGGTTTTTAATGTTTCTAAGTGAATTTTCCCCTTTGTCATTTTTTTTTTTTTTTGCTTGTCTGCAGCCTTTCTCCTCCAGTCTGTTTAAAATGGAGTTAGTCAAACCCTCTTGGAAAAAGAAGAGAAAATAAAAAGGAGATGAAGGAAGGGAAGAAAATATTAGAATTCTAAGAACTGAACTGATTTCCTCATTTATACTGAGTGAGTTAGCATCTTTATAATAATAATTTATCTGTGTCTATGATACAGCTCTCAGAAATTTTAGGTCTTACTAAATTTTTTTCAGGGACTTCGTAATGACTTAAAAATGTCATTTGTATTTTCTTAGATTTATTATTACTCCAGATTGGGGGAATGTCATGTTCTTCACTATTCAAATGTTTAACTTCATCGGTTTACCTGAAGTAATTGCAGAAAGCTTATGATTTGGGTCTTTTAATTTGTTAATGTGGGAAACGCAGAAGTGGATCCCAGCTTTTAATCTGCCGCTCACTCCTGGAGGGGGCCCGACTGTCCCCTATGACCGCTGGTGTCAGGGTCCTGTGCCATTGTTTATTTCCTGGGCACCAGCTGGTGGGCTTCCCTGGAAGTGAGCGGATTGTCATCGGGGCTCTTCTGGGGCATAGCAGTGCTCAGAGTGGCTTGGGCACACCTTTCTGTATATGAGGGTACCGACATATTTTTATTTATTCCATAAGTGTTTGGTGGGATTTGCATTCTCAGAGGTCACTACTTTCTGGGGAGAACCCATCTCTGGGCTTTGTAAGAGGCCAGCACAGTCAAGGCATTTGTCTGTGCTCTGGCTTGTGCTTTGTCTGTTTCACTTAGCTTTTAAGATTGATTGACAGCCAATTGTGCATGTTACTCTCTGTTTAGAATGTTTGTATTCCTGCAGAGTATATTGCTCTAACCTTGGTTCTGCGCCAGCCTTTGTGGGGATTCAAGCATTCTCACTGCCAGCCTCAGAGGTCATGGGTGGGGTACCTTGGCATGTGGAGAACTTTGAACTTAAGGGTTGGAGGCTTCTGCAGAAAGGCTTTCCTCTGCTCCTGCCCCTCCACTAAAAGCCCTTTCTGCAGAGTGAGTCATATAAGACAGTCTACTCCAGAGTACTCAGGCCTGGAACTTAGCTAGGACTTCTTCACATGGCCCTGACTCTCCATCTTCCAGAGGGAAAGGCTGCTCACCCCAGAAGAAGGATACCCAGAGGGCCAGGAATAATCTGGGAAGATAGGTGGATTCCACACTGCAGGGCACCCCCATGGTCCACTGTTCTTTGACTCCTCACAGAGAAATGAGCATCTTTCTCTGGGTCTTTGGGTGCTTGTTGCTGAAGGTCCCGTGTCAGATTTGATTACGTAAACGTCGTATTTTGCCTCCTGGCTTTCCTAGATACAGAAGAAGATCTGTACCCCTGAATGTATGGGCTGTTAATCTATGAGTCCTGATCCCTTTGGTGTCACATGACTCTTTCACAAGGGTTGCCTAAGATCATCTGCCTATCAGATAATTACATTACAATTCATAACAGTATCAAAATTACAGTTATGAAGTAGCAAAAAGTAATTTAATGCTTGGGGGTCACCATAACATGAGGAAGTGTAAGAAGGGATTGCAGCATTGGGAAGGTTGAGAACCACTGGCTTAGCACATGGGAGTGTGGTGCAGGAAAATTGTCTGTATTCTGTCAATCATGTTTTAAATAAAAGCTGATTGGCCAGGCAAGAAGTATAGGTGGGTCAACCAGACAGGAAGTAGAAATGGGGTGATGAGAACAGGAGTATTCTGGGAAGCAGGAAGCTCCCTCCACAGTTCTGCCCAGACTACCGAAGAAGCAAGATGTGAGCTGCCCCCCCACCCCCCTGAGAAAGGTACTGAACCATGTGGCTAACATAGTTAAGAATAATGGGTTGATATGTTATAAGAGTTAGCAAGAAGCCTGAGCTAATGGGCCAATCAGTTTATATCTAATGTAGACTTCTATGTGATTCTTTGAGACTAACTGGCTGGGGGACCAGGTGAGACAGAAACCCCAATGAACCAGGACCTCTTGTTACAGGGGTGGCCTCACCCCTCCCACCTGTGGCTCTCCCAGCCCCCCGTGAGCACAACACATTAGTCTGCTCATCACTTCCTCTGTGAGGGACGTGTGGACTCTTTCCATTCTGGAGCCAGGAACAGAGTCACAATGAGCATCACACTGCTTTGACACAGATACGAGTTTTGTTTCTTAATAAATACCCAAAAGGTGTCTGTTAGCTTTATGATAAATTGTTAACTAGAACTTCCATATGGAAGGTCCTAGGTGCAGTCTTGAGCCCCAGAAACAAATAAAGGGACCTCTACTCAGTGACCATACCACTCTGCCATTCCCTGGGAAGCTGTGGCTGTAACCACTGTCCTTATCAGCACTCATATGTCAGCAGTTCAAAAGAGTCGTTTGTTTTTATTTTGTGTGGATAAATGTTTTGTCAGCAAGTGTGTATGTGCATCCTATGTATGCAGTATCCAAGGAGGCCAGGAGAGGGCATTAGATCCAATGGAACTGGAGTTACAGGATGTTCTAAGTCACCGTGTGGGTGCTGAGAATTGAACCCAGGTCTTCTGCAAGAGCAGCCAGAACTCTTAACTGCTTAGCCATTTCCCTAGCCCTCCTCAGCAGTTTAAATTTGGCCAACTCACCAAGGGTCATGGAAGAGTTTGCCATGACCTCCTGGCTAACAATACAACGTCTTCTCTTTTTTCCTTTTGCTATGAATATTGCCTAGTAAAGGGTTAAACTCCTTGGCTCACTTTTTGTTGTGATATTTTGTTTTTATTGTTGGATCTGCAGAGATCTGTGCATTTTCCAGGCACAAGACTCCATCACATATGTAGTCTGCAGACCTGTTCCTTCACTCAACCATTTGTCATCTAACCAGTTAACGGATGCAAGGGGGACTTCTACCAGACGGTAGTGATTGCGTTTTCTAACATCTATCTTTTTAAGTTTTATTCCTTCATGTTGTGCTCTGGCTGTCATAGCTAAGACCTTTGGGATAATGTGCCTCTAGTCCACAACATGTCTCAGTGGTCTTTAACTGTCATAGCCACCTGCATATGGAGTCTCAGTTGAAGGATTCCCCACATCAGATTGTTCTTCAGGCATGTTTATAGGGGCTGCCTAAACTGCTAGTTGGTACACAAAGGCCCAGTCCACCATGTGTGGCACCATTCTCTGGGCAGGCATTCCTGGACTGCATAAGAAAGATAGCTAAGCATGGATCTACAAGAAAGCCAGTCAGAAAGTAACACCCTCCATGGTTTCTTCTTCACAGTTCAGCTTGGATTCCTGCCTAACTTTCCTCGATGGTGAACTGTGACCTGTAACCCGTGACCCTTTGTTCTCCTGAGCTGCTTTGGATTGCAATGTCTTATCACAGCAAGGGGATAAAACTAGAACACAAAGCTTTCCTATAATAAGTATTCCTAAGTGCTTTGTACATTATAATAATTGTGCAGCCTAATGGGCACCATTATGACATATCACATGCGTGTGTAGGATGGCCTGATTGTTTGTATTTGCTCTGCATGACCCCTAAGTATTTAGTTATGCTTTTCACATGTAGGTATATGGTCCACTCAGGGTTAACTTTGTCTAGGGCTTCAAGTTTCCACCCAGGGTAATGCTTTGTGTGGAGCCAGTCTGGCTACATCTTTTGTTGAGGGCCATTCTTTGGCACTGAATTGCTGCTGAGCCCCTGTGTAGCATTGATTGGCCCCACCTGTGCTGCCTATTCCTGGCTCTTCCTCCTGTCCATCGATCTCTGGACCAGCGGTGGATGCAAGCACATGGGGCAAGCTGTACAGTACTGGAGGAAAAAGTCTAATTCCCCTAGATTTACATTTTAAAGGCTGCTTAGCCGGCGCTGCTTCCTCTGTGTACATTTCAGAGACAGCCTTTCCGCGTCTCAAAAGTACCATGCTAAGTTTTAAACAGGATTTCATTTAAATCTGTGGATAAACTTGCAGGAAATTAACATTTCTCTTCGGCTGCCTCTTCTAGTCCATTAGCGCAGTATGCCCCTCTATTAGCGCGCCTTTGATTACTTCAATCAGCGCCTGGGTAATTTTTAGCCCAGAGGGTTTATGGATGTTTTGTTAGATTTATCCTTAAGTAACTCATTTTATAAATGACATCACATTATTAATTTCATATTTAACTGTTCATCACCGGTATGAAGGAATATGATTTATTCTGTTTTCATCATCTTTCATTCCGCAAGTTATTAATTTTCCCTAATGTCTTACAGAAGTTTGTGTTATTGATTTTAGAAGCATTTTACAAACTGCCTTCTACGTTTGTTTATCTGTATGTATGTGGGGAGAGGATCACATGTCCTGTGGCATGTCGGGGGTCAGAGGACACCTTGCAGCAGCTGGCTGTCTTTTTCCACTTTGTGGGTCCCAGGGATTGAACTCAGCTTGCTGGTATTGATAGAAAGTACTTTTGCCCAGTGAGTCATCTCTCTGGAGTAACATGCTTCATTTTTAATAAAGCTGATTGATTCTATAAAGTTCTTTTCTAGTCCTTCTTTGACTGTGTTCTATAAACTGATATATTTTATTTGTGTTCACTTTTAGAATTTTTTTCTTGTGGGGGGGCAACTATTAATTTTGTTATTTGGTCCATGACTTACTTACAAGTGGGTTACTCACTACAGGGGTCTCGATGCTTTCTTCTTTGTCTGGTAATTAAAGCCTAGCTCCATTCTTTCAGTGGGAAGTTGGACATCGCATACTCTCTTCTCCTTCCAGTCTATAAAGTTTGGCTTCATGATGAACCAGGATGTGTTCTGTCTTGGCACACATTACAGGTGCACTGAGAGCAGGTGCCCTGTTGGTGGCCACTCAGATGGAAACACTTAGGTGTCAGTGTCCCTGGCCTTCATCAGTCCCGCTAGGGTGTTATCTCTTAGTTCCCTCTGCTATCGGAAGAAGTTGTTGCCATTTCCAGGTGCACTCGCCTGCTTTGTCTTTTAGTTTTATCTGTTTGGAAGCTCTTAGTAAGCACACGTCTGTTTAGCCCTGTTCTGTGTGCTTGGAGAACCACCCCTTTAATCGCAGTGAAATACCTCTCCTTATCTCTTTCTAAACATTCTTCCAAACTGCATAAACACTGTATTTGATGAGTTTTATCTAGATCACGTAGGGTTGGACTAATCTCTTCTATTGATTTTGACAATGTCTGTCACTTCATTGATCTCTCTCAACAGCTTGCAGTCATGTTTGATCTGAATTCTACATCTCTATATTAATATAACTCCCCTGATTCTCTTCTGATTTTTATTGGCATGCTATGTGCTATTCACCTGCACAGGACAATTTTCGGTTGCTTTAACAAATACCTGAGATAAATCAGCTTGTATGGACAGACACTTTATCTTGGCTTATGGGTTAAGAGGTTTTGGTCCATGGCCACACTGAACTATTGTTTCAGGACTGGGATAAAAACAATCCATCGTCACCCAATGGTGGGGCAAATGAAGCTACTCACCACATGGCAGGCAGGAAATTAAGAAAGAGGTGAAGGGCTAAGTCCCCATATCCCTGTTAAGAGCAGGTTCTCTGAGACCTGACTTCATCCCAGAAGACCAGAGGGCTCCAACCCAGGCCAGTCTGAGGAACACTAAGCCAAACCTCATTCTTCCTTTCACCTCTAAACCAT
>NC_022017.1:23140854-23141367 GCF_000317375.1 Microtus ochrogaster | reverse complement strand
GTGAGGGACTGTGATGTTGAAGTATAACCCAAATAAACCCTTTCCTCCCCAACTTGTTTTTGGTCATGGTGTTTCATCACAGCGATTTCCCCTGGAATTGGAGTTATATGGTTGTAAGCTGCTGTGTTTGTGCTGGTTATGAAATCCCAGGTCCGCCGGGCAGTGATGGTACACGCCTTTAATCCCAGCACTCGGGAGGCAGAGGCAGGAGGATCTCTGTGAGTTTGAAGCCAGCCTGGTCTACAAGAGCTAGTTCCAGGACAGGCTCCAATGCTACAGCTATCTCGAAAAACAAAACAAAACAAAAAGAATGAAATCCCAGGTCCTCTACAAAAACAGTCAGTAGTCTGAACCTCCGAGTCTCCTCCCCTTTGTGAACAATTTAATACTCCTTCTTAATGTGTGGTTCCATTTCATTTGGTAACTCCTGGATCTTCCAGTTTTCTCACGTTCCACTTGTTCATCTTACAATGAGAAGTCAGATTTGAAATGTCTTGCACACTTCACACACTT
>NC_022017.1:23138819-23140639 GCF_000317375.1 Microtus ochrogaster | reverse complement strand
AAAAAAAAGACAGAGTTAGGGTATCTTTGCGACCCAAATCTCTCCTAATGAATTAAGAAATGAACTTCCCTATGACCTTGTAAAGTTTGCAGGTCCCATAGCTCTGCAGCTACTGCTGCTCCAGCACTGAGGACTAGGGCTTGAGAAACATAGAAAAGGAGGGAACAGCAGCAGGTTTGTGACTTTTTCATACTAGGACAATAAAAGGACTCAAGAGAGAAAACATTTTTTGAGGCTCTCAGGTCAAGTCTTCCAGTCTACCAATGTGTAGAAAGTATAGTGGTGCCTTTAAATTCGTGGCAGTGGGACCATGTGGCAGACCCTGCCCACATCACAACACAGGAGACAGGGATAACAGAGGCCATAGGCTCCTCCTGCATAACTTACCTCCTCTTGCTGGACCCTTCTTCTCAAAGTTCCCAGAACCTCTCCAAACCACCAGATAGGCACCAAGCATCCAAACTCTGGATTTATGAGGTACAGTTCAAATTTAAAATGTAACAATTCCTATAGTGGTTCTCAACCTGTGCGTCACAACCACATTGGCAAACCTCTATCTCTAAAAATATTTGCATTATAATATATGAGTAGCAAACATGCAATTATGAAATAGCAATGGAAATAAAATAATTTTATGATTAGCGGTCGGTCCCCACGTGAGGAACTGTATTTAAGAGGCGCAGCATTAGGAAGGTTGAGGACCACTGCTCTACTAACTCTTCTTTCTTTCCCAGCACTCTTGACATCCATCCCCGAAGCCTTGGCACCGGGTGGACCTTCTTCCAGCAGCCAACTCAGCAAGCTACTTCTGTGCTTAGGTTTGAGTCACAGCTGGAGGTGCTGTCACTTTAGGGCCTGTCAATCTCCCAGTGTGCCCATTCCATGAACTCCTCCTCACACCCCTGCTCTGGGCACTGCCTGGGATTTCAGCTGCACCTGAAGGCAGGTGGCTACTGTGTGTGTGATAGCTCCCTCCCACCTGCGAGCTCCCCATTGTCACTCAGCCTCACATCACACCTGAAGATGGGTGACTTCCTTTCTGAAGAGATGGCTTAGAAGTTTGGAGCATTCCTTTGCAATTCTAAATCCATCTGTTCTTTCTTCCCATTGCTACAACATGTGTGTATAACCAAATCATGTCATTAATTTATCTTAATTTTACTAGATTTTTTTCTATCTCCTTTGTGTTTTCGAGGTACATAGTTAACAAAAAGATATTGTTCATCTAAAAACGTCTTTATATCACATTAGTTAATTATGTTTGGCCTTATTAGAGAAGGAGCCCTGGTCATCGAGTATGCAAAGCAAACATCCGTCTACTGAGCTGCACCCCAGCCTCAGTCAGCTCTCTTAGGGTGCCACACACCACACCATCTAAAGGCTTCAACCAGTTCTCAAGGTATGTGACTTGCGGGATTAATGAACAGTTTCTTGTTTTTATTGAAATGCCTTTCATGATTTCCTGTTAAAATTTTATTTGTTTTTGCTTAGCTGCATTAAGGAAATTTTCTTGTCTCCTTATATTACATGACACATATCTGACTTCTTGCTAAATTACCATGCCTTTCCAGGATCCGTTGTCACTGTTCTACCTTGTTTGTTCCCTCTGATTTGTCTACGGAATGAAGTAGACCATTAACCACTTTGATACTTAATGACCCCCGTAGTTCTGAAATAAACACCACGTTGTCATATTGGTCTGCAGTTTGATAATTTTCCGTATTTTATCAGCTAAAGTGTTATTTGAAGGTTTGGCATGTCAAAATTAGGACTGGATTATAAGTTAGTTTCTACTGTTTGAGGAGGAGGAATTACTTTTG
>NC_022017.1:23135128-23138408 GCF_000317375.1 Microtus ochrogaster | reverse complement strand
CAAAGCAGACAAAATAAGGGGAAATACTGGAGTCTTGTAACAAGCTGGCTAATCTCCACAGATCCCTCAAGGTACATACGAGGCACCGTTGTCTTTCCATATACAGTGTTTATTCTAATGTGGCTAATTTCAATAGGCTTGGTTTTAAGTGAGGATGGCCTCTAACAAGGAACTTCCATGCCAGAACCCCCCACAGAATGAAGTGTGGAGTAACCAAGACTTTGGTTCTATCTTGGTGGCTGGGAGAGTTAGGTCTCTTCCCTAGTGAAGCTGCAGGCTGGTCATGTAAATGTGAGAACAAAGAGATCTTAGTCTAATTAATTGATGGTGAAGACATCTGCAAAGTCCATGTTGGCGACACTGACCAGCGCTAACAACTAGCAGCTGGAGTCAACAGCTGACAAAGCACAAGTCAGACAATGAGGGTGGAGACTTCACTCTTAATTGGGCGAGCAACTCGTGACTAGACCATGATCTTCTCTCTGGTGGCCCACTGAGGCATGAATGGAGCCAGGAGTCTGCTGAGGCACCTCCTTCAGCAATGGCCTTTGAGAGGCTGGACCAGGTTGGGTGCTGCCTTAAGTACCAAAAAGGCATCAGCCTGCCTGCCCGCTCTCTCTTCTCTCTCTCACCAGGTTCCTGTTCCTGGTTCATGCAGAGGCCTGTGATCTGTGAGTCTCCCCTTAAATAAAGAACCCCTTATATACTCTATTCAGAGCTAACATGGATTATTTTATTCATGTTTTCCTTCATCTGGCACCCAATGTGGGGCATGAACCCATGACCCTGAGATTGAGTCTCATGTTCTACCAACTGACTTAGGCAAGCCATTTCTAAAAAAGACTTAGACTCTTTAAGATAGAATGATTATTTAAACACTTAACATATGTTTCTTGTTTAATATTGTTTATACTGATTGTAATTCTATTTTTTATACTTGATATCTGTCCTTATTATATATAGTTTTGTATTGGGTTTGGAACTCTCTTATTTAGACAAAAGGGGTAGGTGATGGCCCTACAAATATGATAGACAAGGACATTGGGTGGATTTTCCTCTTAAAACCATGCTGATCTTCAGAGTTTCTCTTACTTTTCTTCAAAGCTTACTTTCAATCTGTATGTTCCTGTGAGTGTCAGTCACATCTTCAATCTTCACCGTCTCAAGACAGTGCACTAGTGAACCCCTACTAGTGAACCACCAGTAGGTTTCTGGTGACGATGTCTGGCACCTTAGGCCCTTGGATCAAGCACAAGGCTGAGAAAAGTTTCATCACACTGAAGAAGAGCCTTGCATGTCTTTTTCAGAAGGAGGGCCTGTTCCTGCACCTGGCCAGGAGTGCTGAGAATCTAGCCATGAGCCTGACTTGTTTTATTAATCTCCTTTCTTTAATTGCTCCTTGTTATCTATTTCGGTCTCTTTGTGTGATTATGGGGGTGGGGGAAGCTTTTAAGGAAGGAATTGTTTGTCTGGCTTGAAGTGTGAGGATATAATCCATCATATTAGGGGAATCCATGAAAGCAGGGGTGTGAAGCAGATGGTTACATCACACACATAGGCAGGAGAGAGCAGACAGGAAGTGAGGCCAAGCCTCAGGGCCCACCCCTGTGACTCACTTCCTCCAGTGAGGCTCTGCATCTTGAAAAGCCCACAACCTGTGCATCAGCACTGCCAGCTTTTCCCAAGTGTTCAAACACATGAGCCAGTGGGGACATTTCACCTTCAAAACACATCTGTAGCGAATGCCTGGTTGTACATTTTCTATTTCACTCTGTTGGGCTCCGTGTCTTCCTCCAGCACACATAGGCTTTCTGAGACACATTGGGAGCTTGGCTTGGGAGGAAAAGCCTCTTCATCACTGGTCTCTGCTCAGTTTAAAATTGCTGGTGTGGCTTTCATTCTCAATGCTTTATACCTGCAGACCGATTCTTTATCTCCCAGGGCTTAAGATTAATTCAACATCTCATTGCTTTTGATATAATTGTCTTAGACTTGGAGAAAATGCCAATAAGAGCACAACACACTTTCATACTCATTAACGTCTGCCATCAAATTTTTAACTGACTTTGTAGTCTAGTGGCAAAACAAGAGCCCAGGCTGTGGAGAACATTCAGAGTTTGGAGGCTGGAAAAATGGCTGTGTGGCTAAAAACTGCATACAGCTCTTGCTGAGGATCTGGGTTCCATTGCCACCACCACATAGGTTAACTCATAACTCCAGCTTCGCAGATCTGACCTCCACAGGGACCCGCACATACCTTCAGACAAATTAAATCTTAAAAATAAAAAATTCAACAGTAGTTGAATTCAATTAATTTGGTGTAGAATTAAAACCTTTTTGTTTTATCCTGTGCCCAAGACATTTGTTTGACTATAAACCAGACATGATTTCCTACTATGATGCTTATTTAGGTCTTGTGATTTGTGACTGTGTGTGTGTGTGTGTGTGTGTGTGTGTGTGTGTGTGTGTGTGGAGTGCGTTTAAGCATAAAAGTTCATGACCTCACAGTTTATCCAGGAGTTGTTTATCTCATTATTAATTATTCGTCTCATTATTTTGTAATAGAGTATGTTTGTTTCTTTTCCTCCAAGTCCTAAACCTTCAAGTGGGTCATTGCCTGCTTAAAAAATTTGCATTTGCCTGAATTTTCTGTGTACTAACCACTCTACACTAAAATGCCATGCAGTCCTATTCAACTGCCACCCCATGGATGGATCTGGATAATGCACTGAATGAAATAAGACAGGTATAAAAATACAAATGCTACATGGATTCACTTACATGTGTACCCATTGGTGCAATGGTGGCACAAAGGTTTTGGGGGTAGCCAACTGCTTTTGGATCAGATTTGAGGCTTAGTCCACAGAAAGGAATTTAGACCTAGAGACCTGGAAGTCTGTGACTAGGGAGGTCATTGACCTTGGGAATGAATGAACCTACTAGTACTGTTTTGCTAAGTAGACTGTTGTCAGCCTACCTTCTGCATCTCTATGTTTATACTCATAGATAGTACTGGACTCATCCTTGACCAGAGAAGACTTTCTGCCCTGGTCAGCAATGCAGAGGCTCACAGATGATTAAAGTGTTGGGAATAAGTGAATGTTGAGTGATCAACCCTAAATGAGACTTTTATATCAACCACTGCAAGGCTCAGGGAACATCTCAGAAGAGTGGGCACAAGGAGAGTAAGAGCCAAAGGATAGAGAGCAAAATTCAAGAAGTCCCTGTTTTTTACTGCTGAGTGGCCTGGGTCTGAAAAAGCCTGGGATAAAACCAGACT
>NC_022017.1:23128260-23134631 GCF_000317375.1 Microtus ochrogaster | reverse complement strand
AGAGAGACAGAGACAGAAAGAGAATGTGGGATGTGGGAGGGAATATGTTGGGGGTGTTGGGATCATTGGGAGGGGAGTGGATATGATCAGGATGCACTGAAGACATGTATGAAATTATCAAAGAATAAATAAAAGACACTGTTTTTTAAAAAGACCTCTGTCTCTCTGTAAGTTTTCTCAGCTGTTTGCCTTCTTCCTTCCACATCTTCTCAAGAGGCCATACTCTGTCTGACTGGCCCTTACTTAGAAAGCCATACCAGTAGCCTTCCAAGAACTCTCTTTTCCAATGCACTTGACCCCATAAGCACCCTGGTGTGCTTCCCTCGGGGCCCTACTCATCTCTTTGCAGCCCTTTTCACTGAGCCTGTGCTGGAGTTCTTCTTGTCTTGCTCTGATTGCCCAAGGTTGAAGCCAGGCTATCTGCTGAGAGGGGCACGAAAGGAGGGGACACAGATTCTCACCATAGCCTTCTGCACTGTGGTCCTCAGGGTGGCAGAGGGAGGTTTTGGTGGCCAGGCCGATGGCATCTCAAGTCTATGAGGAAGCCACCTGGCTGTGAGGGAATTGCTGGAGCAGGGTTTAAATTCCCTAGCATCTCAGTCCCTGATGTCTCTGATCATTATTTCTGGAACTCTTCTCATGCTGGTTAGGGATTAGCTATGGCTCATCTAAAAAACCTTTAAGAAATGCCCTATTTAGCAAATGGGTCTTGACCTTCCTACATTATGGACTAAGGGTTTCACATAAAAGTCTGCTACCATCCTTGTCCCCATAACCATCCTGACTGTATCCAGCAGCCACCTGTACTAAGCTTCCACCTCCAGAGCCTTAAAGGACCAGTCTACCATGAGGGAAAGTGCTGGGCCTCAAGGGAGGATGCTAGGACACAGAGCCCTGGAGACCAGCTCCTCCACACACGTCTTTCTTCTCTAATTTCCTTCCACAAAGAGCCTCACCCAGCAGCTCCTAAACCCCTTGAAACTCACAAAGATGGAGGAAGCAGCATCTGAGGCCTCTCGGGCCATGGCATGAACCTTCCTGGTCCATGGGCAGCACAACTACTCTTGACATTGTGGCTTTTGTTCTAACACAATATAGCAGAGTTCCACATGATAGTAGAGCTGTTGTGAGCTCTCCCCAGCAGAGATTCTGGCTTCTGATGAGCATCCAGATGTAAAGTGACCAGATGCGGGCTGTGTGTATATGTGTATGTGTGGGTGGGTGTGTGCACGTGCGTGCATGCTGACTTTCTAGCTCAGCCTTGCATCCTTCAGGGAAAAGGACCAACAGGACCACACTTTGCTTGCTGCAGAGAAGGAGCAGGTAAAGGAGCAAAGGAATGAATGAGTAGATGACTTGGTGAGCGAATGAATGACTCGGTGAATGGATGAGGGAGCCAGTGATGCTCTCCATCATCTGCCAAATAAGGACTAAGCAATTAATTCCCAGACCACTCCGAGAGCTTTGATGCAGAACTTCAGTCACAGAAAACAAATATGTTTACACTCAGATTGTTTTAACCAGTCCTTTCCAGAGTAAATTTTATGTTACTGGCAACTGCAGCTCATTCAGGTGTGTTTCCACATATGTGAGGAGTGTCTGTCTCTCTCTCAGCCACTGATTCGGTTGCAGGGTCCTTTTGCAGAGAGGAATATTGGCCTCCCTAGGAATCGGGATCAGAAAGCATGGGAGAAGCTGGTACCAGACCCACTTACAGTCTCTGAAGGAGCCTGGTTTCCTGCCTGCCTGCAGGGTGCGCTGAAGCTGCCTACTTGGCGACTACTGCTACTGACATCAAAGTCACCCCCGCCCCCCACCCTGTGCACCCTCCAAGGCTGAAGTCCTCCATCACAAGCCTCTTGGAGAGAAGAGGGAGGGACACAAAGGTTGGAGAGCCCTGGGGCACCGTAGAGCCACGCTATGGCCCTCCTTCTGGCCCTGATTACAGTGTGAGGCCCTCTTGGATGCTGATCCCTGAAGACAGGCTCAGTTCCACTCACCTTGGCATCAAGCACCAAGCACTGTCTGTACAGAGAAGAGACTTGATTCAGTTTTTGTTTAACTTCCCGATTTGGTCAATAGAAAAAGAACTATTATCCTGTGCCGGAATTCCCGACTGAATTCGCTGTCTGAGATCCATGCTGGAGGAAAGCGTAGGCGCCAAGACTTCAGTCTCTGCACAGCACTAAGAGGACATAATTAACTTCTCAGCTCTGAGGTCGTTTGATCTAAGTCCATTTTTATTACAGTGCGGAGTTCCCTCTCGGGTTTCCCTCTAATTCCCTGGCCTCCTCCAAACACGTGCACACACTGTCCTGACACAGAGGCTCCAACCACACTGCTGCTCTGTCCCACGATGGTCTGAACCGTCTTCACACAGCCCAGACCTCGGGCAATGGAGTGGGCACAGTGGGCATTTCTAGAAGGCACTGTTTTATCCTTGGGGCATCTCTGAGTGCAGTCTACTCCGACAGGGGAGGAGGCAGCACTGGAGAAGCACTCATTGGAAGCTTCCAGTGCCTTTTTCTAGAAAATGTGTTTGAAGAAATACTGTAGGAAGAAGGTTGGTCCTTTTGATGATGGAGGGCACAGGTAAGCAGCCCCATCAGGAGTCTCTTTAGATTGTTCAGGGAGGTGGAACGCTTTCTCGGCCTAACAAACGACACATAGAATGGGTCGTGAAGTTCTCTGAAGTTCAGCGAATCTATCTGTGGATGGCCCCATACCCTTACACACACAGGCAGCACTAATTGGACTTTAATGGGTTATAAAAAAATAAAGTACATGAAGTTGAGAGAGGGACATTTTGTAGGGAATGGCTGGGGAGTTGTAGAAGGGAAGTAAGGGATGGACCTGATCACCTTTCATTGTATACATGTATGAAATTCTCAAATAAAATGACAAAGTTAATAATAAAATTTCAGACTGTACATGAAATGAAGGTAGATAATATTAAAAGGACCACATAAGCCAATGCTTTGTTAATAAAGAAAACAGTTCATCATTACTATGTGTGAGAAAAACACGCACATTCAAGGTGGCAGTTGAGACCAAAGATGAAACCTTAGGCCAGGCTGCAAACACAATGAGTGTATCTGCTCTGCAAAGCTGGCATAAGGAACAGAAAACCTTGGGGCATGGGTGTCCTGCTTGTTCCCTTGCCTGAGGGTACCAGACAATGTCCACACTGAGACACAGCCAGTTCTTCTACGCTACCCAAGAGCAGGATGGAGATACTGTCCCCAGTGTCCATTGGTACTGCTTCCATTATTTCATGCTGACAATCATGAATGCCATGGGTCTAATAAGAGTTTAATTTATCTGAAGCTCTGTGACAAACTAAACCCTGAAATCATCCAGGACTGGGAGGATGGCTCAGCGGGTAAGTACTTGTTGCCAGTACTGATGAGCTGGATTTGATCTCAAGGACTCGGTGAGAGAAGGGGAAACTGACTTCTGACTTTCTACACGTTGTTATCTGACCTCCACATGTGCCTGGCTCCATATGTAGATAAAGAGATAAATAAATAAATGCCATTTCAAGGAAAATTACAGGTTGGGATAATCTAAATGACACAGCTGTAGGGAGAATGTATCACTGGTTGCATAATCTCCTGGCTTGCTTTGCAGATGTGATGAACACCATGACCAAATGGGATGGAAAGGATTTATTTCAGATTACAGGTTTCTGTCCATCATTGAGGGAAGACAGGGCATGGATTCAAGCAGGAACAGAGACAGGTAATGTAGAAGAACACTGCTTACTGGCTCTCTCTGAATCTCTGCCCAAAGAGATCTTTAATAGAGCCCAGGTCCGCTTGCCTAGAGATGACACTGCCCGCAGTAGTCTGGGTCTTCCAATATCAATCATGAATAAAAACAATTCCTCCCAGACATGGCCATGGACCAATCAGAATCTGACAATTCCTCAGTGGAGACTCTGGGATGTGTCGAATTGATGGCTATAGCTAAGCAGGACACACAACATTTTGGTCACTGTTTCTGAAATATTAAGTACACACATTCATGTTCAGCAATGTCTCAGTATCTATGAGACCCTGCAAACCCCAAAACCTATCCATGTCTATGCCCATGACCGTTATATAAAGCCATGCGGTATTTGTTTTTAACCTCTGCATGTCCTTCTAAAACCCTTAATATTTCTAGGTTACTTATTATGTCTAATACAATATAAATGCTGGGCTAACATGTCCTCTGGGTAGCCAATGGGAAGAAGAAAGTCTGCATAGGTTAAATAGAGATAAGGTCTTTTTTCTTAATATTCCAGACTCCTGATTGGCTGACTCTGGATTTATGTGGAGCCATGGAGGCTGACTATATATGTAGATGCTCATGTATGTTCCCATGTATATGTATGTGTCTGCTTAAGTTTCTTCTCAGCCTGGCTACCCTGAATGCACGAGAGGACTCTCATTTGTGTGTGGGTCCCAAGTAGAATTGAATGGCTACTCTGTACAGACATGAGGGTTCCAACTCTTCAGTGTCCTTTGCGTTGGAGAATGACCAACGTTGTAACAGCTAATGCTCCATGCAGAACTGAGCACACAGGAGTCAGTGGGAACGGTAGGGTTGGTTTTGCTGTGTGTGGTAATAGCAATGGCCAGGAGACTGTCCACTGTGCAGAAACTACAATACCCAGCACAGATGGAGCTGGCCTCCGAAGGCAGCTTGGCCCTGTGCTCCCGGTAGGCGTGAGCTATCTCAGAGGCCCAGGTCAGATGTCCCTGAGTCTGGAATGCATAGCTCCCCTGCCCTTTCAAGTAGATGTCCTCTAAAGAAGCACCTTGACTAGGCTTGCTTTCTGTTGCTTAAGCATAAGAATGCTGATTGGCCAGTAAAATTGGCCTTGGGAACTGGTGGGTAAAGTTGTATTTTGCAATGCTAAGTGGAGTCAGTGTGGAGCCCTTTAGATGGTGAGTGCTACTATCAACAAAAACAACTGACCACAAACACAGGAGGACAAACTCCCAAGACACAGTAGAGACAAATAAAAAGATGAAACACCTTGGCCAAGTGGAGCTTATTCCAGAATGGCAAAATCCATCTAACATTAAAAATGGAAAAAAGGAAAGAAAACTACCAATGTACTTTACCTCCTTAATAGAGTAAAAAAGAAACTAATTATCATCTCAATAGCTCAGGCAAATGTGCAAGGAAATTCAAAGTCCATTCATAAGGAAAGTGTGCAGCACACTGGGAACAGAGCGTCTCCCTGCTGCTGCAAGCAGCATCTAAAACAAACCTGCTGCAAACACTCCCTGCCACACAAAAAGCCTGAACAGGCTCTGCTGCCTTGGGGAATGCACTGTGTCAACATGGCATGGCACTCTGACATCCAGTGAAACACTAGAAGGTTTCCAGGGGTGCATCCAGATGCTCTCAGTGGACTCTGAGGAAGAGGGGACAGTATAGTATAGGTGGGCCTTGTCTAAGCAGTTGAAGATTTTACAGCTGAAACTAAAGCTTCCTGAAGCAGAGAGTCTCTCTGTCCAAGCTGTGGTGCAGAAACCCGGGATTCCCAGCTGCCCAGCTGCCTGTCCAGCATCAGACGCCAAAAGTGTGAGCTGCTACCTATGGATCTGTCTGACTGCCTGACTATCGAACTGTTGGTCTGTTTCTCTCTCATCTCATTATTCATTCATGTGTCTATCACACTTTTATAACATCACTTCTCCATTAATCTCTCCCTCTATTTTCCTTTTCTCTTTCTGTAATCTTTGCATCTATCTTTTTAAATGATTCTATCATCTATCCATCTATCTATCCATCTATCCATCTATCTATCTATCTATCTATCATCTATCATCACTTATCTATTTATTATCAATCTTATCTATATATTTCTCTTTCTATTTATCATATCCATCACTATCTGCCTATCAATTATCAATCGTTTATATATTTAGCATACTTATCCATCATATATCTATTCACCCACTATGTTTCTCTGTGTTTATTATCTATCTTTTATGTATCCCCCAATTATTTATCCATAATCTATATATCTCTGTATCTGTTTTTCTCTTTACCATATGTCTATCCACCTATTTCTATCCATGAAGCACCTGCCTGTCCCCTCTCTGCCTACACACCAGAACTCTGTCTAGGTGTAAGACTCCAGCACAGGCTTGGGATGGCATGAAGAGCAGAGTCTAAATGGTTCATCTTCTGAACAGTGCTTGCATTTCTGCATCATCTTCCAGTCTGACTGGACACCAGGCTTCGACGACACCTTCAAGGGCAGGGGATATCCTGATGTCTATGGTGATACAAAGTAATGAGGAAGACTTCATTGGAGTCTACTATGATTATGGAGACACAGATGAAAATTCCCACTTCAGCAAGACAGC
>NC_022017.1:23125442-23127625 GCF_000317375.1 Microtus ochrogaster | reverse complement strand
AGGAAGAATGTGCCCCAGGACAAAATCTGGGTACCAGTAAACAGATGCCAATAGAGTCTACTGATCAATAACCTTGCAAGCAGGGCCCTCCATGACAGGCACCAGGTAAGGCCACAGAGATTCCCACAGTTGCTTCTACAGCTGAGTAGGCTGTAGAAAGGTCCCACAGGTGCTGTGGAGATCAGGAACTCCTGAGCTCCTAGCCCTGCTAGCTAAAGCCTGACTTTGAACAGCATACTGAAAGAGCCCTGGTTTCACTACCTTCCTTTGGTATCATAGAGGATCTGGGGCTCAGAAAATTCTTCCATAAATACCCAGGGAAGCAGGCACAGAGATGTACACCAGAAGGCCCCAACAGTCAAGCATCCTCCAAGGAATAATTTTCCTTTCTCTGATGCAGATCCAGGAAAGAGGCCAGAGTAGTAATGAGTTTATCTCAACTCCCAAAGTGGTCCCCAGAAGCAGACATAGGTGCTGGGAAATGGCCTCTTTGCTTGAAACCTTTGCCCTGAGCCTGGTTCTTTGTCCTGCAGAGAGCAGGCCTGAGGACTCCGTCTCCCTGGAGCAGTGGATAGTGCTGGGGGTGTAGACAGTGTGAGAAATGGTCCTAAAAACTAAGCTGGGGAAACTGCTTCAGTCGGGAAGCCTCTGCCTTGGCTGTGGCTGTCGCTGGGCCATCAGGAAGACCTCTTTGTCCTCTGTTACTACTGTCCTGTGCCCAGGCAGACCTCCCTAACTTCTGCCTGTCCTTAAAAGAGAGAACAGCTGCATCCAAGGGTCTCTTAGTCTTAGGGTGGTATGATCTAAAGAGAAGGTGTTTTAGGTTGGTTTTCTGTTGATCTGATAAAGTATTTTGACATAAAGCAACTCTGGAAAGAAGTTTTTATTTGGCCAACACTTCTAAGTCACAGTCCATCCGAGAGGGAATTCAGGCAGGAACCTGAAGTCAGACTCCTTTTTGTTCCATACAGCATTACCTCTAATATGGGAACCTACTCACAACCAAGTACATACAACAGTAGCCGTGACTGAAGACTGGGGAGATGGCTCAGTGGTCAAGAGCATCTGCTGCTCCTGCAGAGGACCCCAGTTAAGTCCTCAGCGCAACCACATGGTGGTTTATAATAGTCTAGAATTCCAGTTCCAGAGGTTCCGAGGGCCTCTTCCAATCTCCCTGGGAACCAGACACACACACACATACATACATACACAGTGCACATACACACATGGAAAGAAAAAAGAAAAACACTCACACATATAAAATAAGATAAATCTTTAAAAACAGAAAAAGAAATCATGAAGCAATGTCACCTACAAGCTTGTTCACAGGCTCATGATTAACTAGCTCTTTTATGTAGCTCTCCTATATCATCAAATAACAATATATATAGGTAATTTCCCACTGACATGCCCAGCAACCATCCCTTGGTTAAGACTCCCTTCTCAGAGGATCAAAAACCCATTGCCATTGTTCTTGAGTTCTCAGTAGTCCTCATTGTCCGCTATGTTCAGCGAGTCTGGTTTTATCCTAGGCTTTTTCAGACCCAGGCCAGCTGGCCTTGGTGAGTTCCCGATAGAACATCCCCACTGTCTCAGTTCTAAGCTGCATTGAGTTGATAGTTCAAGCTAACTAGGTCACAGGCCTCCCTCAGTGGCTTCCTCTCTCTAGTCACTGAGCTCTAAGTCAGTGTTAGGCACAGACACAGACCTTTGAAAGCTGTGAATTACCTACAGCCGGCCACAGCAAACTGGGAAATAATGAGTTGCACTTTCTGTTACACCAACAGAGACTGGGGAAGAGGAGGATGGAAGCAGTTCTTGTAGCCAGTCATATCTGCCTCCTACCTACTGTGGGCTTCTGGGGCCCAGCAGACAGAGAACCACAGGGCCGTGGCATATTTCTTTCTCAAGTGTGATCTCCAAGACTTGTCTAAAACACATTACCGTATCTAATGCTCCTTATCTTTAGAGTGCATCACAGCTGGATGCCCCACTCAGCACACAATAAATCACGCTCGCCATGCCTGCTGGTCCTCTCCATGGTATCCAGGTGTCAGTGAGGAAGAGGAAAGAACTGTCTGATGGACATAGGGTGGGGGCACTTTAGCCCTGTGATCAGGTAACTGTTTAACCACACAATGTCTTGAACATAGAACTGGTGCCAGACTTGACTGCAGACTCTC
>NC_022017.1:23114096-23124699 GCF_000317375.1 Microtus ochrogaster | reverse complement strand
TGGTCTGTACCCTGTCACTTGTATTTTAAATAAATGCTGATTGGCCAGTAGCCAGGCAGGACGTATAGGCAGGGTGACCAGGCAGGAAGTAGAGGTGGGGCAAAAAGAACAGGAGAATTCTGGTAAGAAAAAGAGTCAGTCTATAGTCTTCACCCAGACACAGAGCAAGCAAGATGTGACTGCCCCTCTAAAAAAGGTACTAAGCTAACACAAACAAGAATTATGGGTTAATAGAATTTATAAGATTTAATAAGAAGCCTGAGCTATTGGACCAACCAGTTTATAATTAACGTAGACCTCTGTATGTTTCATTGGAGCTAAATGGCT
Organism: Microtus ochrogaster; assembly: GCF_000317375.1. NCBI lineage: Eukaryota > Metazoa > Chordata > Mammalia > Rodentia > Cricetidae > Microtus > Microtus ochrogaster. The sequence continues at coordinate 23,124,372 of NC_022017.1, read as the reverse complement.
GCAGGACCAGGTGGGACAGAAAATTCAATCAACAATTAAGACTGGGGGAGTTTTCCTCTATAAGGTAAGTTTTTCTCTATAGTCCTTGTCTGGTAGTACTCTCCTGGGGAGCTGAATTCAATAAAAAGAGTAGTTGGGCCAGTACCTCCATCTCCAACCTTCCACTCTTCAAAGCCTCTGTCTCTCTACCCCTTCCCTCCCTCTATCCATCTTTCTTGCCACCTCTCTATCTGCTCCTCCCCTCCATTCTTCCCTCTTCCTTTCCTCCATGAATCCCTCTTTATCCTCTGTTCACGTCTCCTTTTACCAATCCACCCCTTTCCATCATTCCCTCTTCCTTCCCTTTACCCAGACAAGCCTCCCTTGTACTCTTCTATCTTCTACCTATATTCCACCTATGCATCCATCTCTCCACCCCCTTTCCACAGAGAGGTCATGTTGTGAAACTTTTGGGTTAAAAATTATTCTGAGAACTCTCCTCTGAGCCCCGTAGAGAAGATAGTGGTCAGGATCCCCACAACCAAGCCCACCATGCTGGTCTGGGGCTTAAAACCTCAACCCAATGAATACAGCCACTTCCTGTTTCTTCTGTCCTTGCTCCTGGGCTTCTCTGTACTTTACCCTCTACCCCTCCAGCTCTGACTTGGTCTTGCACTGAATTCAGGAAAATGCTGGGTCCTGAAGCACCACCAGGGGTTGGAGGCTGTATATTACAACCTCCTGTATAACCAAAGGTGAGCAGTAGACACATCTTGCATGCAGTTGAACCATACTCTGGTAGAGGGATTGCCCTGCTATCCTCATGGGCAGGGCCACCTGGTCTTCATTGGGTAGAAGAGCCTCAGCCAATGTTCAGGTCAAGCTACCCCCAGCAGGGATAGTTTTCTGGCACGTTCTTTCTCTTCTCTATGTGGGGAACAAGTCAGACAACATAGTTAGCATTCCAGGCAGCCAGTCCACTGCCAACAGCACCAGCCACAGAACGATTTACAGCTTTATTTCCTGTTGAAAACTTGAGTTTGTACATGATAAATTGAAGCCAGAGAGTCCCAAATCTCAATATCACCTTGTGGGTGGGATAGAGCACGTGTCCTTCCACTCATAAGTGGCCACAGAGCAGTTTCACCTACCTATACTAGACCCTGGCATGTAAGCCAGGTCCCACTACCCTGTGTGCCTTCTGACCTGAAACCTGTGACTGAGAGTTCTGACTGAGGACTGAGCAGAGGTGGCTTTTGCCGTGCTGCAAGAATGCTCCCAACACCAAAAGAGCATTGAGTCTTGCCTTGCACCCTTCAGGCTAGCTGGATCCAGATATTCCAGCCATCCAATTGCCATATGGGGGAGAACTGATGGGGTTCATAGTCACTTCTGAATCCATGAGACAGGCTGGACCCTAGAAGAAGAAGAAGTCTAGAAGTTCCCTGACAGATGGCTTTGGGTAGAGAGTTGCAGACTTAAATGAAAGACAAGAACTTGGGGGGGGGGCAGGATTACAGGTTGTGTTAGAAGAGAGCAGCTGACTAGAATGTTATCCTGGAATCCCACAAGCCACCTGGACAGCATGTTGTCAGCCAGAGGGATAGGCAGAGAAGCCATAGCAACCAAAGGGAGTAGCAGTCCATAGTATCAGGCTAGGTGACCCTTCTGGCTCTAACAAGTTGGCATCTCAGCAGGGGAAACAGACCAGAGAGGCAATGCCTGACTGACCACTTAGATCAGTGGCAAGAGACTCGGATCTTCACAGGTGGAGCTCAGCTGCAGTAAGAGCCTAGCCGTGCTGTCTCCAGGACCCCAGAAATTCACATCCCAGCCTGTGCCATGCACCAGCAGCTATCAATCTGAGTTTTAATTAAGAAATTAGACAGTGTTCACATTCCATTATGCAGCGGGATTAGCCAGGGATCCAGGCAGGTATAAGATATGATTTCATTAATATGAGGGGAGGGGTGTTGTGAGTCAGGGGCATCAGGGTCACCAAGGAAGGCCATGCCAGACCCCTGAACTGCCTCTCACAGGCAGGCTGCTGCCCTAAAACACATGTCAGATCTATTCCTCACTATCCTGAACCTTCTGGGGCCCCCTAGACATGGGTGATACAACCTGGGCCTTCCTGGTATTCATTTGATCCCTTTACTTTGACCCTGATATCAAGATTTTACCTGAGGGATGAGAGGCATGTATGGGCAAGCTCCATACTGATCCTTCTATCCCTGGCCATGGGAAAACCAAAGGAAAACCCCTGTCACAGATTCCCAGCAGAAGTCAAGTAGTTCATGGACTCCTGGCTCTGGACAGGATCTCTCCCCTGGACAGGGCCGGGCAGAGCAGGGCTGGGCAGGGCTGGGCAGGGCAGGGCAGAGCACCCACCCCTCTCCTGCAGATCATATATCTCAGCACAGTACCATGGGAACTCTTAGATGCCTCTTTTAGGGTGGATAAGAAGCATAGGCCTGGAAGTGAAAGGGAATCTATGGTATCTTTATTCATTTGGAGCCATGACGGCTCTGAGGAAGAGGAGCATAGCCACTGTCCCTAAGCAGCAGCCTAAACCAGACACCCTGCCTGTGCTCAGGGGCCTCACAGACCAGTACAGAAGACGTCACGTTCAATTATTCTTCAGAAATGCCGGCGGTTTCTCTCAACCTAGCACCCCATTAGCTGATAATTCAGCACAGATTCTCATCTAATGTGACTATATTTTATACAAATTATTTCAGACATGAATTCAGTCCTTAATGCCATTGATCTTCATAAAATTGTCATCAAGCATCTTGTCTCAGGCCCCTCTACTTCAGCTCTCAGTTGCAAATCAAAACCGAAGACGGGTTGTGACAGCCGTAGGGCCCAGAGCCCTCGGTAGAAGGGGTGTGCTAAAAGTTCTCGTGGACAAGTCTGTGGGGGCTAAGAGAATAGTGGGTACCCGCACCCAGGTGACACGTGTGAAACCCACAATCCCGCACCCACCATCATTATCTTTCTAGAAAAGGGTGCGTCTATGTCCTTCCTTGATCTCCCAATCCCCATTGCACAGTTAAAGACTGTCTGGCTGACCTGACACTTTGGGACTGAACTAACAGCCTCCTCCAAAGGCCACAGGGATCCTGGTGACCCACTGACTCTGACAGATGCCCAAGGCCATTTGATGGAAGATTTATCGCACAACTCTGCAACACAGCACGGCCGTTGCCCTAATACGTTATCGGGCTTGTTGAAATATCAATTTTGCACATGGCTTCACATGGGTGCCTGCAGCCCTGCTCAGGCCCATTAGTTAATTCTTCTGTCATTAAGAAATCCAATCTCTGATTCCAATGGCATTGGCAAGGGTGGGGGAGCCACTGGCTAATAGACCTCTAACCATCTGCTAATTGCAGTTCCTCAGATGCTGAGCAGAAAAGAGGGAATGGGTAGATAATAGGGGAGCAGCACGAAGCAGGGATACAAGTGGTCAGGAGTTGTCATTGCCTCCCCCTCCCTAAACCCCCAGTGGTGAAATACAAAAGGAGCAGCATGAAGCCCATAGCTCTCCAGTCCAAGGCTCCCCATTCAAACTGCTCAAGCCACTGCATCCTACGGAGAACATGAAGGTTAGAGGTCATGGTAGCCCTTATTGCTTCTGTTTCTGGTGGTTCCTGCACCCTCAGAATTTTGGATAAGCAGGTCATCCATCCAAGAGCCGCATTCCCAGGCCCATGGGAGCCCCACCCCTCCTCCCACATGCATGACACCCTTGGGCAGTCCTTGACTTTGTGCGGTTGTGCCCCTTGTCCTCCCCTGCCAGGAGGTCTAGTTTCCGTGGTCTCCAAAGCACAAGCCCTTTGTAATTGAGGACATTAATTTATTTCTCCATCCTGTTGGCTCTATGCTAAGCAGGTCCCAGTCTCTAGCCTAAGAAGCATGCATTTTCCAACTGTGAATCATTTCCATCTCTCTCCTGGAACTTCCCAACAGAGGGGCTGACTTTGGTGCACCTTGGTGGGGTTGCCCCCAACCCCTATCATTATCTTCTCAAAACCAAATGAAAGGAGGGCAAATTTCATAAGAATAATCCCCAACATAAATGACTGTAAACAACTCATTTTCTCTGCCATTCAGTGCTGGGCTCTTGTAGCATGCCTGCGGGGATGAGGGTCACAGCTCTGTAAACAGAACACTTTGTTTCCAGCTGAGGCTGGAGAGTAGCTTGGCCTAGGTCCAAGTCCGGTACCTGTTTTGGCTCCAGTTTAACGTTCCCATTTGTATTGTTGGTAGTTTTCAAACAATGGGCTAAGATGATGAAAGCAGCCCAGCTGTTCCGTTCTTGGGACTGGCTGGGATATTGAGGGGGAGTCCGCCTTGTTTCCCCTCTACCCAGCCTAGGCAACGTGAATTAGGCATCTTGTCTCTTCCCTGCACACAGAGCCTAGTCTCCAGAGGAGTTATTGGGTGTGGCCTTCATAGCCTGCACTTAGGTCCTTCCTCAGAAGCCCTGTGACAGCCAGGCTGGTCATAGCCTAAGTATGTGCATAACCCAGTGTTTCCACCACCTGTCAGGACCCTGGTCCTCAGCTCCAGGGCTAGGCAGACCACCTACACACAATACTCCAAAACATGGCTTATGCAACTCCAGGAAACCCAGAAAGAAGCACAGAGAAACTAATTTTATTTGTTGAGAAATTTCTATCAATTGTTTGCAAGAGAAACAAACAGAAAACATTAGAGAGGACATTTTTGAAACTGACTTAGTCGCAGTTGTGGGAAAATGTAAGTGTACTGAGAGTCTGTGGGAAAGTGGACCTTCATTAATCTCCCCCTTAATTATCCCTCATTAATTTCTTCTTAATTAACCCCCATTAATGTCTCCAGTAACATCAATAGCAAGCCTACAATACTCTAATTCACTTGTTTACCGACTCCCAGGTTGCTATCGAGGGTCCAACTTGTGCATGGGTTGTGAAGAGTCACCCCAGGGCCTGAGGACTGCGAATGCTCTGACTCTCCTGGCTTTTTCTCGACATCCAGATTCCAGGCTAGGGTTTGTGGTGGGGGACAAGTGGGGATTCCCAGTCCTACTATCCTGCCCTTCTCTCCTACCCCTGGAGCTAAGGAAGAGGTGGGAGCTGTCCGAGGTTCTGAAGCTATCTTGTTAAAAACCACCTAGCCCAGAATGCCAGCCCTGAGGTGGGACAGAGAGAAGCATAGAAAGATCCTGGGGTGGCACCCATCAGATCTGGGGCAGACGGCTCCAGGGGTAGTGGAGCAGCAGAGTCCAGGATAAGGTGCATGCTGAGCTTCAAGGGGCTGAGCTGCATCCTAAGCTTGGATAGGTAGTTCCAGATAGAAAGAGATCGGCTGTCATAGGCCATGGCCCACGGGTCCCAGACTCTCTCTACCTGTTCCTATGTATTCCCTTGCTGCCACAGACCACAGGGGGAAAATATGTAAGTGTTGAGCTGAGTCTGGAGTCTGTGTCACTGATGTGGCTACCCTCCAGTAACCCACAGGAACAGTGCAGCTATCCTGGCAGGAGGGAAGTCATTCTCAAGAGACACCTGTGCCCCTCTATTCAGCTATCAGACTATTGAAGTTGAGGTCCCAAAGTAATTGAAAATTTCCCTCAGGAATTCCATGGTGGCAGGAGAATAATGCCGAAGTGGAGGGGCGGCATACCTCCCCAATAGAGATTTCACACAGTTCCTGGCAACCTAAGGACCACATTGAAAGAGAGACTGAGCTGAGATATGATGAGTCAGGATGGGTGAGATTGCACTTCAGCCAGGACTTAGTTGCATGTGCCTTGCATCCTCTCTCTAAACCAGAGCTTCATGTCAGGACCTCAAAGATGTACTTACTAGAGGTGATCATAGGACCCAATTACTTGTTCCTCTCAATAATGTGGCCACCCTGAACAAATCTCCTTTCTCTGAATTTTGTTATTATATGTCACTTATAGCACAGAGAATTGGTAGTGGAGCCTAGTGGGTTAGGCTGCCTATGCTCTGTGTCTCTCAACCACAATAACACCCAACTCTCTCTACCCAGCAACTCTTGGATATAGTGTGGTCTCACTATACTACTCCTTGAACTTGAGTAAGTACCTGAAGATACCTGAGGGGAGGTTATTTCCTTTCTCTTAGATGTCAAAGTCTGTCTTCCCTACCCTGGGAAGGGGCCAATAAGAGCCATGTGTCCAGCTAGGGCTCCAGGCTGCCATCACTCCTGCTAGAGCTTTGTTACTGTCCCCAAGTACTACACAGTGGAATGCCTGCCTAGTTCCATAGGCCTTGATGTTCACACGTGAGACGCTGAAACCGTCAAGGACAGGGTGAATGCAGGGTTGGACCTATGACCCACTGGCACCATGTGTGTGAAGTAGTGTTGGAGGCATAAAGATTAACAGTGACATTGACATCTAGGTCATAGTGGGGTCCTCCTTATCCACTTCTTACCCTGAGAAGTGAATATCCTTTCAGGAAGGCTCAGGAGGAGGTACCTAGCAAGAGGAAACCCAAAAACCAGCTGGCTACTATGGCTCCATGCAACACGTCACTACTCATCATGGCAGACAAGTGTCGGAGAGCCCTTGGGAGTCTCAAAGTCACACATTGCTTTGCTGTGCTATTGGCAGATAGTGGAGACCCTGTCATACAGGGTGAACAGAGACACTGGGAGAACCTAGAAAGGGTCAGTGAGCTATGATTAATGATTGAGGGGCTAACATCTTTCCCCTGCAGTGCCCCTACATCACAGAATCACCTGACCCGAAGCCAGGGGTTGTACGTAGTGGGTGTCCATCTAGCTAAGAACCAGACAGGGTCTAGGGCCAGGAGTCCTGGAGCTTGGTTTATGCTCCAGTGAGCAAAAGCTTCTAGCTTTCTACCAGGCCGTCATCTTCATCCTGGCACTCTCCAGAAAGGTGGAAGTCTAGTCTTAATGAGTGATGAATTGTCCCCTGAGGAGCTCCCCCTAACCACATAGCCCTATGGTACCTATGCAGGACTGCCACTTGGCATTCCCTCAGGCATGCCAGGGTCTCCTACCTGTGATATCCTTCTTATTTGTCCTTAAAGGACATCTGACCAGATAGATGATGTGGTAACCCTGTGGATGGGCCCTAGGTTCCTTTTTAAAGAAAGTGCTTGAGACACAACTAGAATTTCAAACACATTCTGGGGCAGCAAGTGTCAGCTATGTCAGAGTTTGGAGGTGACATTACGGAGGTGGCTAATAGCATTGCTGCCAGAGCCCAGACACAGGCCAGAGCTGCCCTGAGAAGCTCTGAGCTCATTGAGTTTGTACTTAGAGATTTTCTCTGAATTAGTTCAGACTTCAGCCTGATTTAATTATCTTGTTTCAGCTTTGCTCTTTGACCTTTTTCCTTAAAAACTATGGAAATAAAAGAAATGCAGCTTCTTTTCATTATTTCATCTTAGCAGAGATGTATTTTCCTGACAGTGACTGTTCAAGGTTCCCCAAAGTTCAGGAGCAGCTTCCTGAAAGTGAGACTGCACGGGTGCTGGGTGCCAAGTGTGCACTGCCCAGCCCCACCCTGGAAAGCCATGTAGGAGCTGGCCCGCTCCACTCTGTCCTTTAGGAGAAACCATGTTGCAGAGGTCCTGGCTCTGGACCTTTCTGTTTCTGTCTGATTTGGAACACTTCAGGGTTTCAGGTAGAAGCAGGGGGCAGGAGTCCTGTCATCGGCAATCCATACCATCTAGGGAACTGCTGGTCATATCTCTGGTTCTGTGCCCTCATGGGATGACCAGCTCAGGTCAGACCCAGGCTCCTGATACAAAGCAGAGATGATTCACAGCCTAACAAAGACTCTCCTGTCTCCCCTGGAAACCCAAGGATACAGAAGCAGGTTTCAGGGCACGTGTGTTGTGGGAAGCTATTCTACACATGATCCTCCCTGCCTCAGACTATATGGTCCTTTCCTCCCCAGGGTCCCAGAGAGTATGGCTTCACAAGGTGAAATCTATAGACATCACCATGGAAATTTTCTCTCTCACATCCTGGGACCTCCGTCTGTCTCAACCACACAACAACCTGGCTATCTCCCCTCAGTAAAACCATCCCCTCATTAGAGGATCCCCCACTGCCTACAGCTCTAGTCCTAACTAACTCAGTACTCTGTTCACATCACCATTGTGAGAGCTTTCAGGATTTCAAAGTATTTTTGATTCTTTGTCCGCTCCCACCTTCACCTCAGAACACATCACTATGCGAGCTTATCAAGAGACACGAGCCTTGCACATCTGTCTAGCAGATACCTGGCATAGATTCCAGCTTGTCTTAAGCATTTGATCCTCAGGGCCATAAACATGACGTCTTTTATGACGTTGTGGGAGGCCAGCCCGAGGGGAGTCATGAGCTCTGCATCTAGGCCAGGCGATTTCATAGTGTCTTGGCAGTGGGAGGTGGGACAAGTCTCTCTGTGGCCTGTGAGTGAGCATAGGTCTGGGAGGGAAGAGGCTTCAGATGCCTCAGCAGGCAGGGCCAGGGTCCACAGTGGTAAAGCCTAGGGTAAGGGAAACAGAGGGGTACATAAACTGCACCATCATCCTAGCCCTGCATTCTCAGAAGCACACATGAATGTTAAGGGTTCCTGTAGAGGCATGAATGTTACAATGTATAAAGAAGAGGATACTGTTTAAAACAGACATCACAAAATGAAATACAGTGTGTATGTTAGGATGTATAAAGAAGAACTACTGTATGAAACAGAAACATCTCAGAATGAAATATAAGTATGGAAGAGGATTGGCCACGTTCAATGCTATCTGAAAATCCTCAGTCTATATAACATTTGCTGGAAAATTAAGGTTTTAAACTTCTATAAAGAGATCACCCTGGCTCTATAAGAAGCCCAAGAGAAGGCAAGTAGATGGAGAAAGCCGTACTGGTGAGGGTCCGTGTGGACCCCAGATGCTCACTGTAACGTTATTAGCTTTTTAAAAAGATGAGTGCACATGGGGAAGGGACAACCTGGGGGACATTCAGGCTGGTGCCAGGAGTCTTGCTTTTCCTCACTGTGGTGCATTCTTTCAGGAAAAAGGGGTGAAGTTGTATCCTCAGGCTGAGCCACGAGAGACTGTATTTCTTTCCATAGCATCCACTCTGCAAATCCACTGCCCTAATTCTGCTCAGCGCACCACCTTGGAAAATCTGGGCTGTCGAGCTGAGCCGAAGCTCAGGCCCTGAGACCGTGGTTTGGATTTGACACTGTTCCAGGCGCCGCCTGCTCTTTGTAGCCTGTGCCAGGAGGAAGCAGCGAAGCCGCGCTGTGGCCACCGACAATGGGCTATCGCTGCGCCCATCCTATTAGGAAGCACCAGCTTCTCTCCTCGGAAGATTAAAAATTTCGGGAGTAAATCCAGGTCTTGTCTGACATGACATTTTGGAAGCAAAGCTCAGAAACTTTTGTACTCCGTGGTAATAGGATAACATGCTACAGTAGTTACAGTAATTGCCCGGCTCTTCCCTCACTCGGCGTGCCCGCTGCTCCCGCTCCTGCCCGGGAGGCGGCTTTCAGAGCACTGCCTATGTCGATTGAGCTTCGAAGAGAGACACCCTCAGGCAGGCATGGTTTGGATCTGGGGCTGGCTGCAGGCTGCTGGCATTCATTGCCAACATTACAATGTAGCCGAGATGTAGCTTTATTTTTTTTTCACTGTCTCCTCTATGACCATTTTTCAAAGCCAGAATTCTGGGCCTGAATTCTGTCATGCCAAAAAACCTCCCTTTCTCAGCCTGGTGGAGGACCTAGCATACATTGGTATGGATTTTAAGGTCAATTTTGCTATATGTATATGTATTTCTGCTCTTGATTGAGATGTTATGATTGTATAGTTTATTTAAAAATGTAATATATAGTTAAAAATATAGGTTTCTAATGGATAATCATCAATAATAATCAAGCTTGTAGTCATGTTAGTTAGATTTTCTAGATATATAGAGATATATTTCAATTAGATAGACATTCTTCATATCTTTCAAAGACTACAGAACATGGCATTTAATGTTTTAATAACTTGGGGTTTTTCATGGCAATGAGACATGTCTGCTCCTGGCAGCACCAGCTACTTCAAGAGGATGATGGGCATCGAAGAGGCTCCTTATGGAGTTTGATAGCCATTTACACAAGAAACTGCTCTTGCCTGGACTGATGCATAAACTGGACACAAAGAACCCACAGAGAGAGGACTGCTGAACTTGCCTAAAGGTGAGATGGTCTTTAGGGATTCCTGACTCATGAACGAGTCTATGAGACACTCTGCAGGACACAGAAGAA
>NC_022017.1:23112699-23113561 GCF_000317375.1 Microtus ochrogaster | reverse complement strand
GGTTAAGAATCTCCCTGGTAAGCCGCCAGCTTGTGGTGCTACACAGAATATTAGAAATGGGTTAGATCAATATGTAAGAGCTAGCCAATAAGAGGCTAGAACTAATGGGCCAAGCAGTATTTAAAAAAAAAAAAACCGTTTCCATGTAATTATTTTGGGGCATAAGCTAGCTAGGCGGCCAGGAGCTGGGGTGGCAGGGAACACAGCCCGCAGCTCCATTCAACACTAGCAGAACCTCTAGGTAACTCCAGGCTGAGGTTTCACCATGTAACCTCAGAACACATATGTCCATTTATGCCAACCAAGGATAGAAAAAAACCAGTGTTTCCCACCCTTGACTGAATAAAAGTCTCCTTTAGAACTAGGGTCTAATTTATGTAGGCAGTGGCTGCATGTGACTTTGTCCTTGTAGTTTCTGTACCAAGTCAAGGACTTGTCAAAGGCTGGTGACAACACAAAGCTCCAGTACTGGTGACAGCCCCCTTGTGGCAGCACATAAGTACCTTTAGGATTCACATGTTCCCAGGCTGTCAACAGAGGGACAATGAATCAGGCTGGTGTGGGCAATGTGCAGGGGTGTAAGTGGAGGTTTTCACAGCAAGCTAGTCAAGCACCACCTAGAGGACAGATGTAAGAACAGGTGTGTGTGCTATGCCCCACTATGTATGCATACCTCCCTGGCCCTTAGATAAAGAGGCCTCAATTTTGTGACCACTGCAGACAAGGATACTGTATTGGTCAGAGTTCTTAAGAAAATCAGAACCAGTAGGATAGATAGATAGATAGAAAGAGAGAGACGATAGATAGATAGATAGATAGATAGATAGATAGATAGATAGATAGATAGATATAGACAGAAAGA
>NC_022017.1:23109767-23112599 GCF_000317375.1 Microtus ochrogaster | reverse complement strand
ATAGATAGATAGATAGATAGATAGATAGATAGATAGATAGATAGATAGATAGATAGATAGATAGAGATATATAGATAGAAAGAGAGAGAGACGATAGATAGATAGATAGATAGATAGATAGATAGATAGATAGATAGATAGATAGAGACAGAGAGACAGAGAGAGATGATAGATAGAATGGTGATGGTTCAGCTAGTTCAAGATTGACTGTCTACCAATGGAAGGTCCAAGAATTCAATAGTTGTTCAGTTCACAAGGCTGGATGTTTCAGATGCTCTTCAGTATAAACTGGAATCTCAAAGAAGTAAGTTCTAATACCAGTGAAGGAATGGACTTGCCAGCAAGAGCTACAACAATCAGTCAAAGAGAGCAAGCTTCCTTCTTTCATAATGACTGCCAGGAGAAGGTGTGGCCCAGATTAAAGGTGCATCTTTCTAGCTCAGAAGTTGCAGATTAAAGGTGAGTCTTCCCATCTCAGAGATCCAGTCTTCCCACTTCAGATTATTTAATTAAGAAAGAACAAAAACAAACCCTCGCAGGTGTGTCCAGCCTCGTGGGTTTTAGTTACTTCCAGAACTAGTCAAGTTGACAACCAAGAATTCCATTACAGATGCTGGCCACAGGCTCCACACAGGAGGTGAAAATGTCAGCAGAGACTCATGAAGACTCTTGGAAGCTTCCAGAAGGGGGAAAGGTGATGCTAAAGAAGAAAATGCCTGAGATGGTGCCTGGGAAACAAGAGTAAACCACAAAAATGTGAGCATATGGTTTTCTTCCATGGAGACTTCTGAGCAGGAAAATGATAGCTCTGTCCAAGTTCTGCACAAAACCTTGGAAGTGGGGCTCTGCTCCTGACACCTACTGCTGGCCTTTGTATTGGAAAGACCTGGGGTCCAACAGATGGAATCTGAGCCCCAGGGGATGGAGATAGCCTGATGTCATTTAAAAAAAAAACATGATGCTCACTTCTAAAGGAATAAGAGGCAGTTTATCATGGGCCCAACTGTAGTGACTATGGCCCAGAAACACAGATTCAAAGTATTTTTAAATATCATGGTTTGGTGTGATACCTAGTTCAAGAAGCTTTATAGTAATAGAGCAAAGAAAGTCATAAAGTGCTTTTAAATATGTTGGTGGAGGTGTCTACTTTACAGAATGATTTCTATAGTTCATCAAATTTAGTAGTGGGAGCATCAGGTAGAGAGGTAACAGGAGGGTAAGAAAAGCTCTTCTATTGGACTCAGATGCTATCTCAGTCATTTGCTTATTGGGAATTAGGGGTCTGCTTACACACCCCAAAGGGTGTATAAGCAACTTATGGAAGAAAGTTTCTTTTGGTTTATGGTTCCAGAGGAATAAGAGTCCAAATCACGGCAGGGAAGCATGACAGCAAACAGCATGCACAGCAGTAGGAGGAAGAAGCTGAGGAATCATATCACAACCACAACATAAGAGTGTTAACAAGAGGTGAGTCAAGGCTGAAAACACTCAAGACCAAGGGTTCAAATAGTGTCATTCATGGGGGGGCATTTCTCATTCAAGGCACCATATTCCACTTCCTGGCCCCGCTGTCTCATAGCCATATCATAATTCAAATGCATTTAGTTTAACATCAACAACCCCATAGTCTTTCACAGTCATAACACTGTTTTAAAGTCTGTAGCATGAATTCTAATTGTTCTTATAATAAAAACTCAGAGTCACCTGTCAGGGGTGAAAGCTGAAGAATCAGATTAGCAGAGTGACCTGCCACTAGAGTTGTTACCTCTAACAATCAATTCTCAGACCAAAGGGGTGATCCTGTCTCTACAAATCCTTAGACTGACCTCAGACTGAATGCATCTCTATGAAACCTCAGACTGCCTTCTCAGACTGAATCCTCAGGCTGCATCTGCTTGCCTGTCTTCTCTTATCCTATATTCCTCTCTCAGCCCAGCCATATCGCTCCTCTCTCCACCTCCCTAGTACTGGGATTAAAGGCATGTGATTCCAAGTGCTGGGATCACCCTTGTGTGAGCTCTGTTTCTTTTTTTACATAAATTCAATCTTGTGTAGCCCAGGGTGGCCTTGAACTCACAGAGGAATCCCTCCACTTTTGTCTCCTGAGTCCTGGAATTAAAGGTGTGTGCCATCATGGCCTGGCCTATAAGGCTAACTAGTGACTTAGCTCTGCACTCTGATCTCCAGGCAAGCTTTATTTGTTCTATCACAAACAAAATATCACTATAAAAGTCCAATGACTCTTCTGAGACCCAAAGCAATCTCTTAAGTATAATCCCCTGTAAAATACAAAAGCAAATTACATACCACCAACATATAATGGTGCATAATATACATTACTATTCCAAAAGGGAGGAGGTTTGAGCACTGTGAGGAAATACTGAATTTAAGACAGAAACCCACCAGGGCAAACACCAAATCCTTTAGCTCTGTGTCTGACATCAAAGGGCTTAAGTGGCTCCAGGCCGCAGCTTTTCTGCCTGTGCCACACATTTCTCTCTTGGGTTGTTCCTACTCTGTGTGCAGCTGTCTCACAGCTCTGGAAGCTCCAATACCTTGGGGTCTCCATTGCACAGAAGGATTGGGTCTCAAGGTACCTGTCTCTACCAGCTCTAACAATGTCCTATGGTGACATATGGATAGATTTGTGGAGTGAGAACAGATGGGGACAGGAAGATTAATAGGCAGGTAGGTAGATAGATGATGAACAGATAAATGATAGATGATTAATATAGGTAAATAATAGATATAGACAACTGATAGATAAGTTATAGTAGAAAATAGGTTAAGTGATGTACAGATGATATAGATATATAGATGAAAAGATGGATA
>NC_022017.1:23075825-23109573 GCF_000317375.1 Microtus ochrogaster | reverse complement strand
ATGATAGATGATAGACGTATTATAGGTAGTAGTTTGTAAGTCACACGTATGGCAGGCAATAGCTAGCTCCAGCACTTTGAAGATATATAGAAAGTACTACTCAGGCACATAAAACAGGTCAATAAGTACGTGAAGACTATGAATAAATATTTGTATTAATCATTGCCATCTTTCAAAATTTGCACTGGATTAAAAAAACAGCAAGAGTTGTTTAAGAACAAACAGCAGACCCCATTTGGTATACCTGACAGCCTCCTGCTTATACCACGGACCTCACCCTGATGTGACTTCATGTTCCAGATTATCTAACACAACCTCATAGTCACAGTCTAAACCTTCAGAGAAGCCACCCTGTGTGGAGGGGGAACCTAGTCCCAACAACAGCCCTGATGGCCATGGACCTTCCAGAATCACCCAAGGATAAGTATCAACACTGCTCCACCAAAGACTGTGATGTTTCCTCCAGTTTTCCATGCTCTATGGGCCACCTGAGTGCCACTATGGCATCTTATCTATCTTGGGAATTCTCATCTGTGTGCTCAGCTGCTGCATCCACACCTGACCATGGAGCACACAGTCCACTTGTGACCACGATGGTCACACAATTTAGTATCATTTCAATTTAGCCTTCTTGGAGAATTTCATGAAACTACAGAGCTAGCCAGTGTGGAGGCAATGACACCAGCTTCAGCCCCACTGTGCCTTGTGCTTCACCAGGAAGCTCATGGCACATCATTGCAAATGTTTGGCGAGTTCCGGAGGGCTTGGGCATGCTGCCAATCACAGAACCCATGCTAACCCTCCCTGCCTAGGCAGACCCCCTTTTCTACATCTGGGTGCTATACTCTCAGCCAAGCTTCCTCTTGAGACCCAGTGGGGGACACCTGCCTGCCCCCTTAACAAACAGCAAGCCCTTAGATACAGGTCTTCTTTGCTCATTCTGCAAATTTGTGATGACGTGTGTAGTGTGTCCAGCTTGCTGTTCAACTGAAGCACACGCCAGTCAACGAAGAAAAACTCCAAGCCCATGGGTTTTCAATTTCTGAGGTTTCACCACATGTCAGTTGGCTCCACTGTTTCTGGGTCTGTGATAAGGTAGAATATAAGCATACATTGGAGCAAGCCTTCATGGTGCTGAGGAAGTAGGCAGTAAGGAAGGGGCCAGGGACAAGGTGATGGATTCGCAGGACATGACTTCAAGTGACCTAAGTCCAACCAGGTCCACCTCCCTGTGTTCAACACCTCCCAATTATGTCAGTAGGTATGCCATCAAAGGTTTTACTGCACAGATCAGGTCAGAGCCCTCAGGATCCTAACACCTCTCAGTGACTTGATCCATTATTTGGGGTCCTGGAGACAAAGCATTTGATGGTACACTATATTCAAATCATAATCATCTCTAGAGACTCATGTGTTGAGGGCTTGATCCCCAGCTGCAGGCATTGTTGAGAAGTAACTGGGTCATGAGAGGTCAAACATCATCAGTGAATCAACCAGCCTATGCTGAATTCATACATAAGTGGCCATTGGGATATGGGGGCTGGCTGGAGAAAACCAAGGTGTGCAATGTCTTGTCCCTGGCCCTTTGGTTTGTAGACTTCATGTAGGCTGCCATGAGGTGAGCAGTCTCTTCTACTTCATTCTCCTAGTGTCAATATGCCTGGCTCCACCTCGGGCACACAGCAATGCAGCCAGCCACTCGTGGACTGAAAGTTTCATGTCTGTGAGCCAAAAGAAATTCCTCCTCCTTTACTCGGTTACTTTCCTCAGTTACTTACCATAGCAACACAAAGCTAACTAGGCTCCCGAGAGGAAATGGTTCTATTCGGACATGGGAGGACAGTAAAGGGAAGGTGCTGGATCCAGCCAAGGTTCCCCTGCCTCAGAGGCCTTTGCAGAAGACTTGGTGCTTCAGAAGGGCACTTAGGATGGGTTTTGCACAGAAGGAGACACATAAGCTCCTTCCCAGTCATCACTCAGAGGTACAGAATGTGCTGATTACCTTCACCCAGGGGATCTGCTTAGAAATGGCAGATTTTGAATTCTACCTGAATATTCAAATTAGGGAAATTTGGGGGACCAGATGGTGTCACAGAACCGCATGGCTCTGTCTCTTCTTTGGTCCTGTAATGAGTTCATTTACAAAGGCTACGTGCCTCTGCCTGGCTTTAGGGAACTAAGGAGCAAGACAAGACGGGGACATTCTCCACAACCTTAATGAAGTGTCTTGATGTGGGCGCCCTGCACTTAGCAATTGGGGGGAGAGAATCAGATCGGACCAATTACAGGGACATCTCATTTATCTGTCCGTGTCAGGGAAGAAGTTGTTAAAACTAAGTGGATTTTACAGATAACCAAATCTTAATTCTCTGGGCACCAGAACCCCACACCCTTGTTGTTGGAAATATAAAGGGATACTTGACACTAGACCAAAGCTCTTCAGTCTGTGCTGGTAACGCAGCTGTCCTCTTATATGTCCGGGGCCAGACAGACTATCCAGACTCAAAGGGGACTATCTAGTATACTCTCTCTCTCCCACCATTCATGGGTCCTCAGGCTACTGCTCTGCCCAAGTCAGCCTTTGCCAGTGGAAGAGATTGTCACCAGACATAGAAAGTGACCTTGGAAGAAGTCCTCATATTAAGGCAGTGTGAGGGCTAAACTGTGCCCCAGTGTTACCATCAAAACCCAGTTAGGGTTAATCATCAATAAGCCTACACTTGGAGACGCAGCCACAGATAAGGATTATTGGGATGGATGGACCCTAATCCAGCACAGTTGGTGTGTTAGCTACTTTTCTTGTTGCTATGACAAAACACCTGACAAAATTAACTTAAGGGAATGCATTAGGATTCTCCAGAGGAACAGGGCTGCCAGGAATGGGTGTATATTAAAAGGGAATTTATTAGACTGGTTTACACGATCCTGTCTGCGAGTCCAGCAATAGCTGCTGTCATACTGCAGAGACTTAGAAGAACCTAGTAGCTACTCAATCCATGCAGCTGGGTACCGCAGCAGTCCCAATCCAATTCTGGAGACCTTGGAGATTTCTAGATAGCTACTCAGGCCATGTAGCTGGGTATCTCAGCAGCCTCAATTCAGTGTCGGAGGTCTGGAAGAGCTCTAGAAAACCACCAGTCTTCAGTCCATATGGAAGGCCAGGGAAACAGGGCTCAGATGTCAGTAGACAATTACAGCTATGAGAGGAGGAAGGGGTGGCAAGCAAGGTGACAGGTTGATGAGCTCACCAATGATGGTTTTTTTTTCCCTCAGACCTCTTTGCATCTAGGCTACCAAATTTAGGGCATGTCTCCCTATTTCAGGGAATGTAATCAAGAAAATCCCTCACAGGCATGCCCAGAGGCTAATCTAATCTAGATAACCCCTCACAGGTGTGGCTAGAGATTTGCCTACTGATGCTTCTAGGTCCTGTTGACAATGTTAATTGTCACAGGAAGGAAAGCTAATTTGGGTTTACAGTTTGAGGGTCTGGTCCATCACGGTGAGCAGACATTGTTATTCTCTTTAAAGATAGAGCAGCCGCCAGGGCTGGGGTGGGGAGCCTGGTTTTATGAGGGGCAGTGGTCCCATGAGGGGTGGCAGTCCCACGAGGAGGTGGTGGCTTACCCAAGGCCTCAGCAGGGCCACTTAGGGTCCCCAGAGGCCTCATGGTATGTCACTTCAATGGGGCAGCAGTGGGAGGGAGACCTCAGCAGGTGAAAAACAGACAGATATGCCATGCAGAGAGAATTGGGGTGTAGAGTTTATTTAATGGGTTATAGAGGTAAAGGGAAGGGGGAAAGGGAGTTTGGGGAAGGAGGGAGGAAGAGAGAGAGAGAGAGAGAGAGAGAGAGAGAGAGAGAGAGAGCAGCCACCTCTTCAGAAGAGGGACAGAAAGAGAGAGAGTGAAGGCTGGAGGAGGCTGGAGATCCTCTTGCCTAGGTGGAAGGGGGAGAGGGGTTGGGAGTGGGTGAGGCTTATCTCTTAAAGGGACAGGGTACCCAGGTGACAGGCCAGCAGATCATAATAGACATGACAAAGAACTTGGGGAAGCTGGTCACATGTCTCATCAGGAAGCATAAAGAGAGATTTAATTTAATGCTGGTTGTTCCATAGCCTTTTGCTTTTTATGCATCTGGGGCCCCAGCCCATGGGATGGTGCCATCCAGAGTTAGGGTGGGTCTCTCCACCTGAATCAACCTAAAGTTGATGCACCCAAACAAGATACACCCAAAGTCTTCTCTATCCTGCTGTTGTGGTGACCCATAAGTCCTCAGACTGTCACCTACTCTACCTTGGAGAGGAAGAGTAGCCACAAGATGAAACAAGGCATCTCTCTTCACGAGTAAGATGGAGTTTAGCAGGCAATGGGGCTCAGTTGGTGGGGCTTTTTCCTCAGCCACCTAGATGGACTAGTCTCCAGTAGGAGGATTGAGGGCCACTTTATTAGACCACTGGTGATCATTTAGACCCAAAGTACCAGACATACCATGCCCACACTGGTCATTGTCCTCTCCTGCAAGGCCAACTCATGCCACATGGGTTTTGCCATCAAGAATTCCTGGTGTGGCATGGGCTTGTACCATACTCAGAGTGTTTTCTCTTCATGACAAGAAAATCCATCTCCACCCAGGGAGCCTCTGAAAGCACTTTAATGACCTGAAGGAGCCGGCAATCAGCTCACCAGAATAGTTTTGTCAGGTCCCAAATGAGCAATGGCCATGCAGGTGGGCTTCCACTTCACAGCCGATGCTTAGGAAATACACTTAAAGAGAAATCACATACCCTTCACACCAGCACAGGAAGGCCACCCTCCACCCACAGACTTGGCATGGAAACCAGTAAGCAGGTTGCTCCCATTCCTCGGGTCAAGGATGGTCAGTACTCTGAGTCTACAAAACTCCTAAGCACTCTAGAAATGTGTGTCAGTGAAGCATAGCATTCCAGGGTGCCCCAGAACACACATCTCCCACCTTGGGAGTTAGCTCAAGACAGGTGTTCCTAGGGTAGCTCAGCAAGACTCTACAGAACCACAGTTTAGAATGAGCTTGTTGTTACAACACTGAATAGACTCCGCTCTCCTGAGGGCCTTGGTATGGGTCACCCCATATAAAGTACCCAAGTGTGTATTCTTGTGTGGAGACAGAGAAGCACCAGCTGGTAAAACCATGTTCTTCCAAGCAGGAAGAGAAATGACACAAGCCCTTGAAGCTTCCTCCCCTTTGTCTACTGATAACTTACAGGCAAAACAGGGCCAGAGTCTGAGACGGTGTGTGTGTGGGGGGGGGGGACACAGGTACACCACAAGGACAGGACACAGATGACACCCGAGATAAATAATACTGTCAGCTTGGCAGGATCTAGAGTCACCATGCAAAAAAAAAAAAAAAAAGCCTCTGGATGACCTGGGTCAGCAGGTCATTTCTTAGTGACAAGGCCCTCATGGGGAAGTGCCAGGGAATGAAGAAGAGAGAAAAATAGAAGACACGAGCTGCAGTAGAGAGGTCTTACACAAACTTTGTGTCAAGCAAGTTTATTAAGAAGTATAGCATAGCCGGGCGATGGTGGCGCACGCCTTTAATCCCAGCACTCGGGAGGCAGAGGCAGGCGGATCTCTGTGAGTTCGAGACCAGCCTGGTCTACAGAGCTAGTTCCAGGACAGGCTCCAAAGCCACAGAGAAACCCTGTCTCAAAAAACCAAAAAAAAAAAAAAAGAAGAAGAAGTATAGCATTGCCAGAGGAGTTGAGGGCCCCGTAAGAACACAGCCCTTCAGAATCAACTAACTATGGGTTGTGAAGCAACAACCGAGGAGCCTGTGTGGGTCTGAGCTAGGTCCTCTGCACATATGCTATGGTTGTGTAGCTTGGTGTTCTTGTGGGACTCCTCACAGTGGGAGTAGGGGTTGTCTCTGACTTTTTCCCCTGCTCTTGGGACCCCTTTCCTCCTAGTGGACTGCCTCATCCAACCTTGGTATGCGAGTTTGGACCTAGTTTTATTCCAACTTGTTACACTGTGTTCAGGTGATATCCCCGGGAGGCCTACTCTTTTCTTAAGGGTAATGGAGGAGTGGATCTGGGGGAAAGGGAAGGTGGAAGGAGACTGGGAGGAGTGGGGGGAGGGGAAACTGTGGTCAGGATGTAATGGATGAGAGAAGAATAATTTTTTTAAAACCTTTTAAAAAAGAAGTAGAGCATCTTATACACTATTTGTGGGGTTGGGTCAAAGTCAGCAGAATGCTACGTCAGACAAGTCGGCAAAGAGAACACGGGATACCTCAGACACAGCTGCCTTAGGGCTGATAGCCACAGGCCACAGGGAAGAATCAGGTCCACAGAAACTGCAACTGTGTTTCAACACATTAGCTCTGTCCCTAGACTGACCTTGCCAAGTCCACTTCTGGACAAGGATATAAAACTAAAGTTCCCTTTGACCTTGCATTAGGGCTGCTGAGAAAGCCTTTGGCACGTCTGGGCACGTCTGTAAAGGATATGTAGACTGGACTAAATTAGGCCGGAAGATCACCTTCAATGTAGAGAGCACCATTCCTTTGGCTGAAGTCCTGGACTGAAGAAGGCGAAAGCAAGAAAGCAGGCCGAGCACCAGCATGCATTTCCGTTTCCTGACCACAGCTGCAATGTGGCCAGCTGCCTCGAGCTTCTGTTGCCAGCCGTGACTTCCTCACCCTGATGGGGGCTACACCCTCAAACAGCGAGATAAATAAACCTACCCTTCCTTACGTTTGTCAGGTTCTCATTACACTGATGACACATACCGGTAACTAAAATCTACCCTGAGGGTGGTGAATAACACGGTTGGAATCAGTGTCCCCTCCCTGCCCCACCCCCAAGCACAAATGCCATGGTGTTCTTGATCCAGCAGAATTGGGGAGAGTGTGGCTATCCCAAACAGAAGCTCTGAATTCTCCCAAACAGAGAAGCCTGCGCGCAAATCAGAAAATGAAAAATCGTGGCTCTTGGAAACCTCGTTCTCACTCTTTCCAATCAGCTCCGCCTCCCTCGGGGAATTCGACTGACTTCTAAATTCCTAGATTAGTTTAATCTGTCTTTGTTCCCGATGATGTATGTGCTCTCGGGTATCTGGCTCCGCTCTCTCAGCATTATGTTTATGTGCTTCATCCACACACAAGTCTGCCGTGGAAGGCGGCGCATCCGTGCTGGACCAGGCGCTGCCGGAAGGCTTCCCCAGTAGAGGCCTGTGACCTGTGGATGGTACCGGGCTGGGCTGCGGATGCACGCAAATGAAGGCTGTCTTTGGGTTTACTCTTCGGTTTGGGAAACTAGGAATGTCCTGACTGACCTAGAACAAGTTGTACTCCAGCAGTGTCAGCTGGGCCAACTTTTTTGTTTAATGCCTTTATTGGTTTTTAGCCACCCCAGTGAAGAATCCGAGGGACACGCTATGATCTCCATGTGATTCTGTGTTACCCAATGGTGAAAAAAAAAAAAAGGGTAGAACACGATATGCTGGCCACTTGTAGATTCTCTTCTGAGGAGGATCTACTAAATGGACTGTCTGGTCCTGATGTGTGATCTACCAGCTTCTTAGAGGTGTGAAGAAATCTAGAAGGTTTCAGATTTTAGCTGGGTGCTAGGTCTAGGCACTGAGGACTTAGCAGTGATTTCCTTAATACTAATATGGTTTCTCTTGTTATAGATCAGTGGTCCTCAATCTTCCTAATGCTGTGACCCTTTAATATAGCTCCATATATCGTGGCGACTCCTAACCATAAAATTATTTTCATTGCTCCTTCATAGCTGTAATTTTGCTGATGTTATGAATCACAATGTAAATATTCGGTATGTAGGAGATTTGATACGTGACCCCAAAGAGGTTGCAACCCACAGGTTGAGAACTGCTGCTTTAGATCCCCTACAAATGGCCTTGCTGTATCTTTTCAATGAAAACTTAGCCTGTCCCAAGATAACAAGTGCTTTCTACCGTAAGCTGATATTTGGTGTGTAGTAACATAGCCTGTGACTGTTCAAGTTCCCAAGCACCAGTTACTAAAAAGACCTCCACCTTCAACTGCCCTTCAGTGGCTCCTTTGTCATGAACAAGTCAGCAGCAGAGCTGTGGGTTTTCCTGAGCGTTTGTCCTCTTGGTCAATTTGTGTGTCTGGAAGTCTTGACTCCTTCAGATTTATGGTAACATACGAGCTAACCTTGATAGCTACTGGTGTCTCCTCAGCTTTGTTCTTGTAGGCTTGCCCTCTGCCTGCCTTTTTGAATTGTGTGGAACTCAGAATCAACTTGCCCCTTCCTTGGGGAAACTGGGAGTGTTCTCATTGATGCTGCAAATCAAGCATTCCCGCTCATGGAGGTTGTTTCTACCCATGTTTGCTAGGTTTCTTCAATTTCCTCAAGAGAACTGGGTAGCTGAATTGTAGAGGTCTTCTTTGCCTTTGATTTTCTTTCCTGGGATCCGGTGTTTGGATGCTGCTGTGGTGGTATTTTAGAATTCTGTCCCCATGTGTCGCCATCTTAGACAGTCGAGATTGATGTGTGTGAATTCACCCTGACTCCAGTGACCTTGGTAAAGTCACTTATGAAATGTAATGGTTTGTGAGTGGAATTGGGGTTTTTCCGCACTCACATTCCTGTCACCTATGACTAATTGCAAACACTTTTCATCCCTTCCCAGCCGCAACCCAGCACCTATTTAACTCCGGCCACGGCAGCGTCGGAGAGACCCACACGCTGTCCCTGTGCAGGCAAATCTGTGTTTCACCACTGATTATTTCCAGTGTAGGACGCTCTGTGGCTGTTCTTCATCAGAGTAATGAAGCTCTCTTTTATTCCAGGGCTTTGGCTTTTGAAAGTCATGAGTTGATGCTGGCTGGCTTCATCAGCACACTTTCCTGCTCCTATCAAGAGAGAATCGGATGATTGCCCTTCACTTTTTCTGACAGCCTGTTGTGGTATTTTGATTTTTATCAGTGCCAAACCACAGCTCCTTGATAGAATAAACTCAGTAGGTCACAATGCATACGACTAAGTGAAATTTATCAAGCTATAAATAATAGGGAAGGAAACACTTAGATTTTTTTCTCTTTTTTTTTTTTTTTTGCCGCACAGCAGTGTGAGTTTTATCACAGTATTTGCCCAGGTGACACCAATTAGATGGAAATCTAAAGCACATCCACCTCCTCAAAGACGGAACATCCCTCCTGCTGCTTCCCAGTCGATCCTCATTCCCCAGCCTGGCGCACCCGGCATGTGATCCCTGTCATGTTGCATTAATTTTTCTTGCTCTAGAACTTCTGTCGTGTGAAAATGCACAGCATGTATGCTTTTTGTGTCTGTGGCTGGCCCGTTTATTAGGGACGGGCCCAAGCAGAGACATCACATTTTCACACACATCCATAATCTGTTCTTAAAAATAGAATTAATTTGGGAGGAAATGGTCTGTTTTTGTGTTGTTTTAAAGGAAAGTAGAACAAACTGATTTCCCTTTACCTGTGTTAATATCGTCTGTTGCCACCATACTTGAGTCACTGCAAGAGACTTGTGTTGGTGAGTTCCCATGAACTAAAGTCCAGTCATCAGCTTTACACTAGGGTACCTGTGCCCGCTGGGTTTGCCACACCCACTCAGGACACAGAGTTACTTTTGCAGTCCTGTCTCTTCCACACCTAGAGCTTCCAACCTGTGGCTCCTTCCTCTGACACACCTTCTGCTAACCCTCCAGTCTCGAAGAGTGCTACAGGCAGGAAGGTCAAATGCCTCGGGTCCTCCTGTTGTGTCCTCACTCACTCTAAGTCACCGTGACAGGGCTAGAGGGATCCCCAGAGATCCCCAGTGCCTTCTTCCATCACAGTGTCTGTACATGCTTGCCTCAGGAACTGCTGGGCTCTGCGTGACCTGGGGGCAGCCCCATGGTGTAGGAGATGGCGTAGGATAGAACGGAGAACATGTCTGCCGATGGTAACAGTCCCCACCTCGAGGTTTTCCTCCCAGACATGCAAGTAAGCAGGCCTTGCTGGAATCTTCTCTGCTGGTTGTCAGGGTTCTCCCAGGGAGTAAGGCAGCCCTTTCCTTCCTAGAGATCCTGGGGTCTGCAAGAGCTATCCATGCTTGTTTGGTATGGATCATCCCCCTGGGAGGCTGAGGTCAGGCTGAAAACCCTGCCACAAACACAGCGACATCACATCCTATGGCTCCAAGCCCACCTGCAAAAGATTGACAACCATGGAGTTGGGCAGGCAGGAGCTGCCCAGCTAAGCCTCCCCCCCATGATGAGGGTCAAAGAGCTCATGGTGGCTGTGTACCCCAAGCTTCCTTTCCCCCAGGAGGTTAGTTGGTCCCCTGCTTCCCCCTCCAGAAAGAGCATGTTTAGGGATCAAAGTGGCTCATTGCTGTCAGGGACAGAGTCTTACAAGGAAGTCTGACAGCCTCCGAGTCTGTCCCAAGTACCCCTTGTTTTTTCAGAGGAGACTCCTGAGCAGAAGGCTGGGCCAAGTGTGGTGACTGTCAGCTAAGGGTTAAGGAGCTGGGCCTGAGGGGCCGCTGCCAGTAGGAGCCAGCTGCAGCCCCATTAGGAAAAGGACATGTCTCTATTCTTTAGCTGTTTAACAAATTATTTAAAAATCAATTTTCCATTTCAAAGTGAGCTAAAAAGATAAGCTCAGTGGGGGAAAGGCTACCAGATGTTTTCTTTCAAAAACCACAATGTCAGAGAAAAAGGAAAATGAAGCTGTAGTGTGTTTGCGGAGAGCTGGGGGTCCTGACTGGTCCCCAAGGAAGCTCCTTAAAAGGTTTTCCATCTTTCAGATTTCTGTCTGGGGCTTGTTTGAGCGCTCTGGAAGCCCAGCACGGCTCCTGGTTTGGGAGTTTATGAGTTTGCTTAATGCTTGCTGCCTGGGTACTTTAGAGCCTCAGTTAGGCTGTGCTCCGCCAACCTTATTACCGCCTCCCTCAGGCTCTCTGCAGCCAGGGTCAGAGCAGGCGCTGCCTCCCAACTCCACCAAGAGGCTTCGAGACTTCTTGACACCAGCCTGCCACCCTCCTTTCAATCTGTTTTCCCTGGCAGGAAGTCCAGGGGCAGGTGTCCAGTCTGCCTTTAACTCATCAGCAGTTCCCTTTATAGCTTTTACTGTTGAGTGTAGCGTAGCGTTCCTTGGGGGCTGACTATGTGGCCGCCCGGAATCTTGGAGTCTGGAGGAAAACAGGTATTCATTGGGCAAGAAGTCCTGTGGTCTTCCCCAGTCCTCTGTACCATGGAAACGACCCAAGGCGTCATGGAGGGCACAAGCAGTGTGAACCCCAAAGTCAGTGTACATCCCCAGGCAGCATTTACCCCATGGACACTATACACCAGACTCAGAGAAGTCTGCTCACAGGATCCTGAAGTGACAGCCTTTGTGCCAAACAGGACTGACCGAAGAGTGAATCATGGCAGAGAAAAATATAATCAGATAGACTGTTTCTTGATACTCAGACATTTCTGCTTAGCCCCAGGGTATCACCACTGCACAGTTCTAACTGGACTGCACACATCTCCCGCTTCCTAACCCCCACTCCTTAGCATAAATAGACGCCACAGAGACATATTCTGACCCAGTCCTGCACCCGGGAGTGGTTCTACATGAGTGGTTCCACCGCGTTTACTACTAGTCTGCTAAGCAGGATGGCACTTTGGTGTTTAAAACACACCATCCAAAAGTTCTGCTCTTTCTTCCTACTCTGCCCTCTCCACCAGCTGAGGACCAGATCTGCATCTCAAACAGGAGGCTGGCCAAGTGCCTGGGAGTCAGGGCCAGGATAGCTGGGGTACCCCAACAGGGCTTCTGGATCATGACACACTGCAGTTCACACCTGCCCAGCTGTGGGGAGACTGCAAAGGCAGCCGAGCCATTGGAAGACATCTCTCTGCTCTCACAAGGCTGCCCAAGTTCACTCTTGCTGCAGACCAAGTAGGGGTGACAGAAGAGAAGACAATGGGACATGGCACAGGTATAGTCAACAGGCCCTCAGTCTCCAGTCTGATGACCAGATTCCATGCCCAGTCCATCTGGTGGCCCAGTGGCCAGCTCCTTCCCCGAGCCTCTGCCTGGATAAGGTCACCCACCTGGGGCTCACATGTGTCTCACCCATCTGCTTCCCTGCTGCCCACATCAGACTGCAGGGTCAGGTTGGCACTCACTAGCTCACTCTCTCCACTCCTGTTTGCTCCTCATCCACACTGTCAGGTGTAGGCTGTCATCGCTACAGAAATTGGACTTGTCAAAGTCACCAAGGACGCCCGCATTGGCAAATCCAATTATGGGTTTTCAGCCCTGTCAGGTATGACCTCCTCCCAGACCACCTGCCCTTTCCCTGATTTATTTACTTTTGAACAAGAGCCTTGAGCACATCAGCAATCTTCAGAGAAACCAGTGTGTGCACACAAGAATATATGTCCACAGCTTTGCCTATGGTGGCATATGTCCGAAGTCCATACATTGGCTCAGTGGTAGGGCACTCACCTAGCATTTGTGTGGCCCTAGGTCCAATACTCAGCTTTTCCTGAAAAGAATACACAAATAACAGAGGTTGATTCTGACTGTCCACTCAACAGGGTCAAGAGATGTTTAGAACATGACCCAGGCATGCCCGAGTTTGTGAGGATGCTTCTAGGGAGGGTTTAACTGAGAGAAGAAGACCTCTCCACACTGAATGTGGGCAGCAGCATCTTATGGACTGGACTGTGGTCCAAGACTGAAATACGAAAACAGAAGAAATTCAGCCAAGCCCCAGCATTCATCTTTATCTGCTTCCTGATCCAAGATGCAAAGAGAAAAAGAGCCCCAGCCACCACACTTTCCCCTTAAGGCACTGTCTGGTCAGAGCAATGGGAAAAGGAGAAATGAACATGCATGCATGCATGTGCATGTACGTGTGGGGAACTGAAGATGTTTTAAGAAACACTGAGGAATCAGTTCACGAGACTGTCGAGGTGGGACTCGGCCAGCTCTGGCAGAAGACAAGCTAAGGACCCAGGGAAGAGCTGATTGGTTCTACAGTGTGAGTCTCAAACACCGAGACAAGCACATGGCCATGGTGTGGGTGAGGCTACTCCAGTCTGTAGAAGGCCTCAAAGATAGGACACAGACTCTTGAGGATAAGGAGCATCTGTGTCTACGGTGGTGCACACTTGTCCTTCCATGCCTCATCTTCCACTCACTCCCAGGGTTGAAGTGACCCCTGATCTCAACAGGCTATACCCTTCTCACACTGCTGCCGAACCAGCTGGGCAACCACAAGCCTGTCAGCTCCCTCTGCCTCACTTTCATCGGGACTCTGACCCAAACAACCTGCAGCATGCCAATGATGGAAAGATGAGGACCAGACCACTCTCACCCTGCTTGCTGCCTGGAGGATTCCTAAGACTATGGTACTCTGGACTGGTACATAGGTCACTTGAGAGGGCAAGAAAGAACCCACCTTCAAAATGGGCATTTTGGGTGCAGATTGCCACATAAGCTGGGCAGAGGCTCTGACAAAGAATCTGAGGGTCAGGATTTCTGGTTCTTAAGCCACCTGGGTCAGAGGTCATGAG
Source organism: Microtus ochrogaster (assembly GCF_000317375.1). Classification (NCBI taxonomy): domain Eukaryota; kingdom Metazoa; phylum Chordata; class Mammalia; order Rodentia; family Cricetidae; genus Microtus; species Microtus ochrogaster. The sequence continues at coordinate 23,096,015 of NC_022017.1, read as the reverse complement.
GCTCACAAAAAAATCCAAAGGCAGAGGTCCTGAAACCCCTGCACAGCATCTTAACACTGCTAAATAAGGAAATCTAAGCAGACCTCGGCCTTGACCAGGTAACCTTAGAGGACCCCACCAGCCCAACTGACCAGCAAGTGGGATACACACTGACCTGGCTCCCATCGGTATCATTCTAATTTAAAGAGTAAATATTAAATGAGAAGGCCCTTGCTCAGTCCATTGGTCCAGCTCATAGGCAAAGGTGCAGCTGGAATTCTGGTGAGGGGCCTGCAGCAAGGATAAAGAGGGATGCAGAAGAGGCAGCAAGTAGAGAGGCTTCAGGGACTTATAGGGGCCCCTGGGCTACTGACATTATGGTGGATCAACCAGAGGTCACTTTGGCCTTAATGAAAGTGGAGTAAGCGGACACTCTGAGCGTAGGTGGTGCAAGGTGCAGGACCAGAAGGACAAAGTGGACTAGCGTGGGGTGAACCCCAAGGAAGTCAGTCATGAGATGGAATCTAGGGCTGTTGGACATGAGATGAACCCCAGGGTGGCCAGATGTGGGGTGACTCCCAGGGTGGCCAGATGTGGGGTGGCTCCCAGGGTGGCCAGATGTGGGGTGGCTCCCAGGGTTGCCAGATGTGAGATATCCTGGGGCTGAGTTTTTGTGACCAAGGTCGGTGCTGGGTTGGAACTATCGTCACCCTGACCCTAGAGCCAAGAAGGAGACGAACATCATGGAAGAAGCTTGGACCCGTCTGAGATGGCTGCTACCCCTTTCACCTCTGCCCCCTGTGTGGGCCCCACAGTGCTGTAGACCAATGCCCTCCTTTCAGTTTCACCTCTGTGTGTGACTTAGGGGTGTTGCCTAGCCAGCGATTTGGGGAGTCATTGCATTTGGGGAGTCATTGCATGGAGGACTCAGTGTGACTCTCCAGAGCCCAGAAAGAGTCCTCTCCAAGGCACAAGGGCAGGGGATACGAGGACATGTGGACAAGAGCTTGGGTGGGAGGCCTGCTGTCTAGCTTTGAACCCCAACAGTGCCATTCATGGACTACCAAAGCTAAACAAGACTGAGCCTATTGGCCATCAGATGCTCCCGCGTCCCTTCCGATCCAGGGACTCATCCTGGTTGTCCTCTGCTCTCTCCAGAGTCAGGAAGCAAGCACAACAACCCATCCTTTGCTCTGTCTCCTCAGTGGAGCAGCAGATCACAGAGAAAAGCTCCAGACAGTGAGCAGCCTCCAGGAGGCAGGTGCCCCAGGACCGCTTTGAAAAGACACTCACTCTGAAAAGATCCTCGTGGGGGTCAGCGGGCCAGCATTTGTTCCCGGCATCAAGCAGCAAAGGGAGACAGCTCACAGCCCTCTGCTATACTCTTTGTAAAGACACAAAACTGGGTTTATAAATCCCCTTGGAATGGCAGTGCAGCAGCGGGGGCTGGGGAGCTGGTGTCAGTAGGAAATGACCCTCCAGGAAGCACAGTCCCAAGCCCATGGCCTCTGACTTCTTTCCCCAGGACAAACGTTAGCCACTTTATATCCCTGTACACAGTTTGCAGCTGGCTCCCTGTGCTTCTACTGAGAACCTCAGGGGGTTCCTAACTTTCTCACATGGCTTTAAGCAGGACCAGAACCAGTCATCCGGAAGGGAGAAGAAGAGATGCTGCTGAGGCTGGGGCTGACAGGCACGGGACCAGAGCAAAGATTAGGGAGAAGTGAGGGCAGGCAGAGAGGGACAGTGGTGGCCCAGTCTACTGTAAGAATCGAACTGTTAAGCCTCAAGGAGACTGACTGCTCCTTAACCGGAATTTACATTAACTCAAGGCAGGAGAGAGTCTTGGCAGGCAGATCCCAACTTGATCTGGTCCTTGCTTCTTGAACTCGTGGCCAGCAGGAAGTCTTGCTCATTGGTCCTATCCTCAGCATGGTTTCCTTGTTACTGTGGCTTTCTCCTGGGGGATAATAACTTTTCTCCCGTGGCATGGGCACACAGAAGGGAGCCTGGTTAACTTAGGGCATTCTTCCCCATGAAGCAAGCCAGAGCTCTCCACGGTACAGCCCGAACCCCAGCGAACCATCACCCGGCAGTTAAAGGGCAGCCCCTGTGCCTGGATATCACACTCCATTCTCTAGTCCAAATAGAAAATAAAGTGACAATTGACCTAAACAGTTTTGAAATAAATGATGGTCACTGTCTCCCCAGACAGTCAGAAATGGGAGAGATTACTGCAAGGCTTATTCTTTTCGGGAAAGGGTAAAAACCATTGGATTCTCACGTGTGCAATCGCAGACTAAATGGCCCATTTTACTTGTATCCTGTTATTCCAGGAAACTTGGGGAAGATACACTCAACAGAGCATAGCTGAAGAGAGTTAATTTTTGCTCTTCTCCACTGGCGCCTTTATCTCCACACACGGTGTAGTCGCACGCTCTCTCTAAGTCATTCCCCAGATCCAATATGCCCCGTGGTCCTGACTTGAGACCCCTACTCACCTGCTTTCACAACCAGATGCCATTCAGCTTAAAGGTCACAGGTCTGTAGAACAAAGAAACCAAGACAGTGGTGGAAAATAAGCCCTGTGCTGTGGGCAGCTATGTGCACTCAAATAGCAACCTTATCTATGCAAGGCTGCTGAGCAAATTACAGTAAAGAGAGAAACACACCCACTGAGCACGGGGCTGGGGCCACCCTGCCAGGCCAGTGGTAGAACAACATTCCAACCAGGCCTTGGGTTACCCTGCAGAGCTCCCCAGGGGCCAGTGTCTGATGCTGATGAGGGGTCAGTGACCTTCCACAGGACTCTGCCTAGGACACAGGTCACCAAGAGGGCTGTTATAGGGTGTTCTTTTAAAAGAGTTAGGACTTCTACTCTGCAGTGTAAATCAGAAGCCAAGGAGCCCTGAGCAACTGCATTGGTCAAGGGCTGGAGCCACAGAGATACGATTGGGGAGACTAAGGGGTGCTAGCCGCACAGAAGCAGTGTGAAGGATTGGGGAGCGTGGCAAAGAAAAGTGGAGGACAGCAAAGTCCTACAGTTGCCAAAGTCTCCCCCGGAAGGCTTCATAACCAGCCAGGCCCATGGCTTGGAGCCCTAAGCCAGCTATTCTGGTTTCTAGTCTGCATCTCCCAAATCTCTCCCTTCCCCTTCCTCCTCCATCTTTTCGCACTGTGAGCACAGGGCAGGGACTCACTGTCCCCAGGCAGCTCTCATAAGACATCAGAGTAGAGTCACTTCATGTGGCACATACTGCCATGCCAGAACCCCATGACAGGCAAAGGAGTGGAACCCCCCCCCCACAAACACTCACCTCTCTACCCAAAACTTGTGCAGAGGAAATTATCTCTGATAAAAACACAACCATCATTACATTGTTTATACTGGTAAAATGCCCATGACCTAATGTTTCTCTCTAAGGAATGGCAGGACTTAATAAAAGGGAGCATTTTATGTACACACAGACACACGTGCACACATATAGATGTGAACAAGCACACACACATGTACATGCATACACACCACCATCTACACCACACGTGTGTGCACGTACATGACACCATTCACACTACAAACGGTGTACACATACTATCATTCGCACTGCATACGGGTGCACACACACCACTCCCCACACTATGCACATGTACACATACCAAATGCACACTTGTATTTGCAAGAAAGGTATTACAGTCTAAATCTGAAATCTATCCATATTCAGAAAGACTAATGAACCTGAATACAGAAAGGCAATAATATCGAAAGCTGAGAAGAGAGGAAAGGAGGAAGGCAGGGAGGGCGGCAGGGAGGGAGGTAAGGAGGGAGGGAGGGAGGCTAGAGAGAGTTGTGTTTGTGTATAGCAGATGACACGGAGATAAGAGAAAATAATGAATTCACATGAATTATGAAAACAGCTTTCTAATTATGCAAAATTAGAAGGATGCATTCTGAGGACATTAAAAACTGACAATAAATGTTGATGTTTAGATTTTTTTTTGCCCGTATATTTGTGCTGACTGCGGTGTTTGATTATAAATATGAAACAATTCTGTGTGATTGCCAAACAGGGCAAGTGAACAAACAAGCTGGGCAGAGACACAGCTGGGAGGAGAGATTGTCCCTGGAGTAGAACATACTTACAAGAATTGGGAGGCACTGGTTTTAACTGGACGTGAGCTTCTTAAAGCGACTATTTTTGTATCTTCCCACTGAAAGAATCTTGGAGAATAGGGATTTGCAGGACAACAAGGAGTAAGAAGTATTGTAGTGGGAATACGGGGAGAGGTTTGCACGGATACGTCATATACATGCATGAAAACGGCCCTGTGTAAGTAACCCTGTAAATAATAAGAAAGGAAACAAAACCAGATGTTCATTTGCACCTGGCCAGAGGTCTTGGTGATGACATGTCTCTTACAGAAAGCATCAAGGGCTCCTGGGAGAGCTAGCTGGTCCCAAGCTAGGACAAGAGAGGCACAGAGGGCCCTGAACAGAGGATGGTTTCCCCATGACCGAAAGGACACAGCCAGGGAACACAGGAGCAGCCAGGAGGGGGCACTCATAGGCCACATCGGGCTCAGTGGGAACTCAACAAGGGACACCGGTTCATAAGCTCGCAGATAAAATGTGTGTGAAAATATGGCATAACAAAAAGAAGAATTTTTTAAGCAAAAAGATACAAAACATTAAGAAAAGAGACACAGAGGCTGAAAGGGAAGGGTGTAGCCATGCGGGGGGGGGGCTGCCTGCAGAGGTGCCTCTGCTCAGATAGAAACAGATAACTTCGATGCAAAGTTGGTCATGCAGTCTCAGAAAGACACTGTGGAGACGCCCATGGAAGCACTCCAGACACCCTGTGAGCTATGCAGGAGGTTCATCTTCTGGATGCCATTGTCCCCCAACAGACCTGTTTCTAATCTCCTCAAAAGACACCTCTTTTGAGGTGGGGAGAAGCCCTCCATCTTGGCTGAGGGCTTCAGGCAAGAGGTAAGCTTTTTCTGGCCAATGGGAATTAGCTAGGTGATCCTGACTGAGGCCCAGCTGTGGAGACATCTGTGAGGAGACTCTACCGAGGACAAGAGGCCAAGCCCACAATGCCTTGGTGGCTCTGGGTCTCAGAGAGAAAACCACCAGCTGGATTCTAGAGAGTGGAGCAGTGTGACCATGGATTTCTGTCAGGTGAAGGATCTTCTGCTTCACAGCATCAGAGCTCCAAAGACTGGTGTGCACAGGGAGAGATGATAGGTGTCATGTGTGCATGGGGGAGGGTTGGGGGTCATGCATGTATGGATAAGGATGGGCGTCCTGTGTGCATGGGGAGGGGTGTGTGTCATGGTGTGCATGGGGAGGGGTGTGTGTCATGGTGTACATGGGGAGGGATGAGTGTCATGGTGTGCACAGAGAGATATGGGTATCATGGTATGCCCGGGGAGGATTGGGTTTCATCTATACCCCACTGGCCTAGAGGCCACAGGCAGAGGGAGGAGCCGCTCACTGAACACTGAGCAGGCCCTGACACTGGACTGTTCCATAGTCCAGTTCTTCCCTGTGATTTTCAGTCCACATGTGTCAAGGACTTAATCTAAGAAGGAGAAGTTCGCATGGGGTAAGTGAAGAAAAAATACAAACATCAGTCCTGTGACCCTCTGCTATCCCACGAGGGTCTCAGAGGAAAGGACCCCACACCATGAGAAGAAGCTGAGGCAGGCAAGCATCCAAACTCCTCCATGGGGAAGCTCCATGGCTACAGAAGTCTCCTGGTGCAAGCCCCATGACAATTTATGCTAACTTTCTCATTGGTCCTACCGTCCAATTGAGAGAAAGGGTAGTCATTATGTTTCAGCCTTAGAAGTCTCAGAGCCATGAAGACACCATGCCAGCTTTAGTGTCCAGGGGCTCCCCTGTCTCCCATCTGCAGCAAAGGCCTTCAAGATGCACCAGCTGATTCTTGGGCTGTCCCTGTGGACAGGTTAGTGAAAAGACCTCTCTCCTCTTCCAGAAGACAGCCTCACCTGGAGAAGGACGTGGGTGAGCTCCAGAGTGGTTGAATGGTCAGTTTATTATCTTCCTTCCTCCCACACATCCCTGATGTCCACCTACAGTTAGCCCTGGGCTGCAGGCATGTCAGAGCATACCTCTCCAATTGGCTTCCCCTTCTGTGCACACTTGCTGCAGTGTTGAATCTTGGGAGCCCCTTGAGCCTCTGCACTGCCTTGTAAACCAAGTCAAGAATCACAGGCACCTGGGGAGGGGGCTGGCTTGTCTTTTCACTGAGAGGAAGAAAAACAAACACGGTGACTATTGCATGCTCCTACTGCCATTCAGAAAAGCAGAGCATGTGGGTCAGGGATGTCTCCATTCTCTGAGGGATCAGAGCTCTGCCCAGGGGGCCCCTCTGTTGGAGGATGCTGCAGCTGGCTACAAAGATAAGAAGCGCACACAGGAGCCTAGCCATGCAAAGGGACACATGGCCTGGGAGCATCCGAGGCAGGTTTCTCATGTGCCGACTCGCAGGGCATCAAAGGGAGGCCAGAGCATTTGACTAGAGGAAGAGATGGGCCTCTCCCTTCCCGTGCTCAGCTCTGATCTGAGAAAATGGTTCCTTTCAAGTCATCACGCTTTTTAACCTGGCAGAAAAGCGAGCTTCCCTCCCCATTGGGGGCATTAAAGGATATCTCCTAGAGGTCTGGTGCCGGATATGCATGGAGCTTACCGTGTGTCAGAGAATGTCCCAAGGCTGGGGATGGACAAGGTGACAGGTGAGACACACTCGTCTCTAGATTGAGGTTTCTAAAGGAGGAACTGTGCTCAGGGAGGCAGGGGTATATATCTTACTGTCTCACTGTTACCGAGCACCTGAAAGTAGAGTGTATTTGTCTCCTCGTTTGAGAGTGGAGCCCATCACAGTGGGCAGAGCACAGCAGCAAACACCCAAGGCCATGGACCACACTGATCTGCAGTCAGAAAGCAGAGATCTGAATGCTGGTGTTCATCTCACTTTCTGTTTCTGACTCAGTTTGAGATCCAGCCCACAGGATGGTGCCACCCACATCCCAAACATGGTCCATCCTCTCTGCTCACGCCCCGTAGAGATGTGTCTCCTAGGCGTGATTCCAAATTTAGTTGAGTAGACAATGACAATTGGCCATCAAAATTACAAACCAAGCTGAGGGAGGCAATTCTTAAGTTGAGGCTCCCTCTTCCCAGGTGTGTCAAGCTGGTAGCCAAGCTTAGCCAACACAAGGAACCACTCCGGGTCTCTGTAACATGGTCCTGGGGTGAGCCATAACCCAGCCTCTCACACTTAACAGGAATGTCACACAGGACACACATCGCCCAGGACAGAGACGAACGGAATAGAATAGAGGCTCCAGGAATAAGCCATACATCTGCAGGCATCTGAGAGTTGACCAAGGTGCCAAAAACATGTGTTGGAGAAAAGATGCAGAAATAAGCTAAAGTGTAAGGTTTAAAAGCTGATCTGATCAATAACATAAACACTCCTGATTTAGCCTTCGAGCAAATCTAGATGGTAAGTATGCGGGGGCGGGGCAGGGTCATAGTTTGCTTTCCGCTGTCATGATAGCATACTAACCAAAACTGATCCGGGAAAGAAAGATAATGGACGCTGGTTCTCACCTCACTCTCTCTTCTTTATTCAATTGGAGACCCAGCTCATGGGATGTTCCTAGGTAACAGCCTGTTGCTACAGGGAATTCAGGGTCGGAACAGAGGCAGAAAGCATGTAAGAATGCTGCCTACTGGCTTGCTTGTGTCTCACATTCATCTACCTTTCTCATGTAGCTCAGACTGTTTCACCCGTGGATGGCACTGTTCATATAGGTTGGGCCCTCCTGTATCAATTGTCAATCAAGAAAATGCCCCGACAGACAAGCACACAGACCAATCTGATGGAGGTGATCCTTGAGTTCAACTTCCCTCTTGCCAGGTGTGTCCTGCTGGTAGCCAAGATTAGCCAACACAGGGAACCACCCTGGATCTCCCTGACTTGGTTCCAGTGTGAGCCATGACCCAGCCTCCCACACTTGACAGGAATGTGTGTGACACATTCCACATATTGCTCAGGACAGGGAAGGCCACATCTGTCTGCTGAGGCCAGAACTCTTGCTGATGGAATCATTATCAGACTTTGTGTTCCGAATGATGAAGACCCTGGGTAGGTAATACGAACCTATTAGTAAGGTAGTGGGGTCACAGTCACAGAATTCCCCTGGGCTGGGCAGTGGAAATGGGATTATAGGCATACCAGGTATAGGTCCCTCTGATGAGCCAGATTGTCACTCTGGTAGACTCAGCACCGTCACCTCTTTGGTATACTCAGTTGAAAGATTCTGTGTTCCTTGAAGATATTGCTACTACATGCAATAGTGCAACCATGCTGAGCAGATCCCTAGGGTCTGCCTGGGTCAAATGTTGTGTCTCAGTTTTATAGATGAAGGGGACAATCAGCCAGCCATTCAGCCAGAAGACTGGAAAGGGGGCTCAAAGAGTATCAATCCCAAGGGTGATCTAGGGGTATAGCTATCTACCCTGTCTGTGGAGCCAGTATGTATTTCTGTTACATGCTTTGAAAACTCAGGCTCCCCATAGTGCTCCTGACATCAGGAGGTGGGATTTTCAATCAACTTTCTACAGGTTATTAAATCTCAGCTTAAAGAAATCCAAACCAGACGCTGGCCCCAGGTAGCCATGCCAAGCCAAGCTTTCTGGTGAGTGTGGTCTCAAAGGAACACTAGGAGGAAGCAGTGGGTGTCCCCAAACACCAGCAGGGGCAATCTTAGGTCCCCTGGTGTTGTTCAGTTCTCTGAAACAGATAAAAGGACCCAGTGGCCAGGAGACCAGAAGGAGCCAATTCCAGGTCCAAGGACCCAGTGCCCATAGCCGGGATATGCAGCGTTGCAGCGCTCGGAGAGTTAGATAACTCACTGGCTTCTGGGAAGCATAGAGACCCAGAAGATACTCTCATGATGCATCTGCCTTAGCACAGAATAAAAGGCAGAACATGGGGAAGGAACCTCTGCCTGGTGGTTTATAGTGAGCAGAGATTATCCACAGGTGAGAGATGTTTACTTCATACTAAGCAGGAATTTGCACTACCCAGTTAAGACACCCATGTTTATCCACCCTTTCCATGATGGTAGCAATGAAGGTGCATCCTACTCACTGTGAAAATCGGGACAGGAATCTATCCCTAAGACCTTGTGGCTTCTATGCACACACCTCTGGAGTAGACATACGTAGCCCTGCAAAGCAAAAGCTATTAGCCATCCCCACTCTCAAACACTGCCCATCTGGCTACTGTCTTTCAATTGTTCTTCTTTAATGCCATCTGAATAATTCTTCCAGCAGAGTCTAGAAGCTACCACTTTGAAATAGAAACAACAGCACTCCTGTGACTACAGGAGATCCATCAGGACGCTGAGTCCTGGCAGGAGGGCAAATGAGAATGTTCAGGTGACAAAGAAGCGGGAGAGTTCGCATTCACATGCAATGCTGAAGAAGTTGCCAAGAGCTCTCTGGCTTCTTTCAGGGGAGTCGTGAGGCTCAGCAGGCTGGAAATATCTCCCCGAGGTTGCTCTTTCACAAATAGCCTCTCTCATTTCCCCGGGGCAGCACCCAACCACATTCCACAGATTTCTTCCAGATGAGGCGGCAGCAGCAGGAGACAATGGCGGGGAAAGGTAGGCCCATGTGACCAGTCTACCATTCCTGTTCAATCCCATGTTAGCAAATTTCCTTTATCATTAAATAAAAACACAGAGCAGAGACAAATGAGGGAAGGGAGTCTCTCATTGATCACTGAGATGCAGCTTCCCTTACTCAGCCCTCCCAGAGGCGCTGGGCTCGAGACAGTCCGTGGAGGTGTGTGCCTTCAAATAAGCCAGCTGGGAGATGCCATGCACAGACCAATGGCCAAGCAGCCATGGATCCCAATCAGGGATGACTCAGTGCACACAAGCAGGACAGTCACGGCAGATCTGTGGCTCTCTTTTATGGCTGAGTGAGCTGCAGTTTGGCCTTCTTTGAAGCAATGAGACTAAGAGGAAACGGAGAGAAAAGTGCCAAAGCCTTGACCCACAGAGCTGTCTGAACCTGAACCTACTCAGAAGCATGGGCAATGAAGCAAAACACTGGGTGGGATTGGTCAGTAGGTGGCTGGATGGCTCGGAGACACTGGTAAGCAAGACCTTCCGACCACTCCTTGCTCTTCAAATGGGTGATGATGGCCACCCCAGGTGTTCACCGCACTTGTCATTAGCAGGAGTTTGTGTGCAATCCAGGTGCAAAAAGAGCAATGGGTGTCCAGGGACAAATGTGACATCATGAATCCAGAGCCAGAGTTCCGCCAGGGAGAATCTGGGCACAGAGACTGGCAACCTGTGTCCATCCTGTCTGTAGTCAGGGGAAAGGGGTCTCTACACCCTGGGAACACCGTGTATGGAACTGTGGGAGGTGAAGATGCTTCTGCCTAGGGCTATCCCAATCTGCAGCCACCCATATGCCAAACACCACCAAATGTTCCTTCTGTCTACAGAACTCTTCTTCACAGAAGGAGTTCATTCCTGATCCCTATGGCTGCCTCTTGGTGTCAAGCTTTGGCCCTGGGAGGGGGATGCCAGGTTCAAGGGAGACATTAACTCTTAGAACCCACTTGATAATTTCTGGATTTGGAAATAGCATCCATTTGTCAAGTTTTTCCAATGTATCAGCCTTGTTTGCAACAGTGTAGCATCCGAATAATGCAAATCAGTGCCTCCTCCCTTCCTGTTTCAGTTTGCTTCCTGGTCAGAGTGATTTGGCACTCTGGTTTTAATTTTTGGAATGCACTGTGCAATAAACTGTGATTAACTCTGCTGCTCCCCCCATCACCGTATTCCTACCATTCCTTCTCTCTGGAATTATCCTTATTTATATTGTTTCCCCAAATTTCACTATTCTTCCAAATCTCTTAGTAGAACTTACTTTTATTTCAAAGTTGAAAAAGAATATTCATTTATGTATACCTTTGGCCAGAGATCACACTTCACATGTATCCTAGTCTGCTTTCGCTTGCTACAATAAACCTTCCAGCCAAGGTTTACTTGGTTTAAGCTTCTAGTTCACTGTCCATCACTGAGGGAAGTCAGGGCAGGAACTCAAGCAGGAGGTTGAAGCCGGAATCCTGGATGCACACTGGCTCATGCTCAGCTAGCTTTCTTATACAGCCTGAGATCACCTGACTAGGGAATGTTGCTGCCCACAGTAGACTGTGTCCTACATCAGTTAACAGTCAAGGTAATCACACACAGGCCAATCTAATCGAGGCAATTCTTCACTTCTAACTTTTTCTTCTAAGAAAACTCAATGCTGTGTCAAGTTGACAGCTAAAGGTAACCAGGCTAATGTGTTTTGGGGGTTCACATGCAGAAATGCTTCGTGCTCTATCTACAGACCATAAGTACAGGCACCACACTTCTCTGACCAATGTGAGATGCAAAGATCCCCACTTCATAGTAAGAGTACCGGAAACTCAGAGCATCAAAAGAGAAGCAGTTTATTTCACAACTTTGTTAAGTTGGGTGTAAGCCTAGAGAAAAAGGGTGGGGGGGGGAACTGGTGCGTTGATTTGGCACAAAGCATTGGTTTTTATTTTCCCAATTGCATTCCATTGCCTCTGAATTCCTCCTTGTCTGAGTTCTTCATGGAGGTCAGTCTTTTCAGTGTCTAGCATGGCCGTCCCCCACAAAACCTTCCCTAACTCATATCCTGGGATTGGGACGCTCTTTTCCTGATACTTGGGCTCAGTCCTGTAGCACAGTGCCTGTGACTTTTCAGGCCCAGGATGAACAGATAGCACCACCTGGACAAGCAGTGCCAGCCGCCAGCTAGAGAAGACAGGCGCCTAGCGCCTCCTGCTTACCCGCGCTTCTCTAATGAAGCGCACCTCATCCTAAAACTGGCCATAGTGACTTCTCTCTTACACTGGGCATTTGAGTTGACACTGTGAAGTGTTACCCATCCAGGTGGCGAGGTCTGTTGTTTTATGGAAGTCATCGCTTCTCTTGTCAGACATAATAAAGCTTTCTGTATGGCCTGGTGTAGATAAACTTGTACAATCTTGCCTCAGTGATTTATACCTCATCTTTAATCACAAGGCCTGGAGCTATCTGTGTCTGTACACTTCCTGCAATGTTCACATACTTGATCACACATGTAGCATGATCTTTAAGACGTGATTATTCACTTCCTCTGTGGTGGATTGCCTCTCGCCTGCCAAGGGCTTTGACTATAATTTCATGTGTCTGTGCTTTTCCAGCCGGTTTTTGCAGCTGTTCCATGTGTTTGGATAGTTTATGATGTGTACATTTTTACTTTTCTGGAACATAGACTCTAACTTCAACTGGTGTGGAATAATCAGCTCCCTTTTCATAGTTCTGCTTTTTGAGTGGCTGTGTCTTATATTAATATTTCCACAAAACATATGACAAATCGATTTCGAAATACAAACAGCAAACTGCTGCATACACCTGTCTGAGCTCCCAAGTGTCTGAGCTGATGTTATCCAAAGCCTGCTGCTCCTTAATGGGCCTGGAGCTTCGAAGTCTTGACTTTGTAGTATCGATTCACGCACACGTACCATACACCTGGCATGGTTGTCAGCTGTCCTGACCTGATGGCAGAGGGGAAAAAAAAGTCTAAGTCACTTACTAAGGTTGAAGTGGATGGGTAACACTTCACAGTGTCAACTCAAATGCCCAGCATAAGAGAGAAGTCATTATGGCCCATTAGTCACTAGAGAAGCGCAGGTAAATAGGAAGCACTAGGTCCCTGCCTTCTTTAGCTGTTGGCTGGCACCTGCTTGTCCAGGAGGTGCTATCTGTTCATCCTGGGCCTGAAAAGTCACTATGCTACATGACTAAGCCCAAGTGTCAGGGAAACCTATGCCTTCTACTTTCCCCACTCCAGAGTCAAACTACACATAGTGTATGTGTAAGAGATGCTTACCTGGGACACAAAGGCAAGAAGCTGAGCTGTTACCCAAAACTGTAAGGAAAGCCCTGAAAGGCACTGTGAACACCTTTACCCTCAAAGGGATGACTATGGGCTGGGAAGACTTACTCCAGGGAGAGTTGGTTCTCATGTGGGCCCCACCTGCCTAAATCCCCATCTCTGGATGCGGTCAGTTTCCCTGGAACCTGGATAGACAGCCAGCAGAGGGCTTGCTATGCAGAGAGCTGTATGTACGTCCCGGGAGTTGCTGACAGCAATCACACCCTGGATGGTCTGGGCATCCTGAGGGTGTTCCAGTTGTAAACTGACCAATACTCCTGACTCTGACATACAGTGTCTTCCACATGGTGTCATCTCAGGTTCCAGGGACCTTTCCCATACTTGTGAATGAGAGGTCTATGATGGCATCTAGGTTCTTAGTCTGTGTGTGCCAAGCTTTCTCACTGCATCTCTGAGCATCTTCTCACTTGCCAGACCACATAGGCACCTCTAGAAGTCTGACAGAGCAGTGTCCATGCCCCTAAGGAGTAGGGAATGCAAACTCGCTTTGCCTCAACCTTAGATACAAAAAGGAATTAAAAGGCGTCATGGGTTGTGTTGCTTGGGAGGCTTCTCACTATTTAGGCCTTCCTTGGCTGCCATCATACTCTGCTTGATTTGACAGCAGTGCAGAGCTGGGGGAGGCCCTCATCGCCTATCTCCATAATGAACCAACTGTCTGCGTGTTGCTGGTTTAACCCTCTCCCCTCTGAGCTTCAGGTATCAGTGTGTCCAGCCTCCCACAAAGTCAACAACTGCTGTGGGTAAGAGTAGCGCTCCTGAGTTAAAACACCCAGGGACCATGTTCTGTGGGCTTCCTTTCACTTGTACTCCTGGGCAGCCTCCTTGGGTGTCTCTGGAGCTTCCTTTCCTGCCAACTGCAGCTCTTCCTTGAAGCTCAGGATACCCTCACTGAAACAAGGAGCTGGAGATCCTGGCTGTGGGTTTCCACACAACCAGGCTCCTCCAAATGCAGAGAAGATGGGGAGGGGTGGGGATAATTCAAGATAATAAATCATCATGTGCTATGGTTTTATAAGCCTCCGTGGGTTGTCACTGAGAGACAGTCTGATCAAACAGTGTCATCCCTCTGGAAGGCAGCCTGCAGCTCTGTAACATGGAGGGCCTGTTTGTTGTTGGGGTTTTTGTCCAGCCTGGTACCCCACAACTGTTTAGCCCCAAAGAAAATCACACATAGGTCTCCATAAATTATAAGCTGATTGGCCCATTAGCTCTAGCCTCTCACTGGCTAACTCTCACATCTTGATTAACCCGTTTATCTGATCTATGTTAGCCATGTGGCTCATACCTTTTTTCAGTGGGGGCAGATCACATCCTGCTGTTTTGGTGGTCTGGGCAGGAGTGGGAGTAATCAACTTCCTCCTTCCCTGAATTCTCCTGTTCTCATTGCATCATTTCTACTTCTTGTCTGGTTTTCCTGCCTATACTTCCTGCCTGGCCAATCAGCGTTTATTTAAAACATGATTGACAGATTACAGACAATTCTCCCACACCACAGCTCCACGGAGGTGGAACCCATAGACAGGGCAGAAGATCAGCTCCATTCAACTGAAGAAGATCATCTTCCATCCTCCATCCATGATTCTATTTCTACCAGGCAGACTCCTTCTGAGCCAACCTGGGCCCTGAGGGCCACACCTGCCCCATCTCTGCCTCCTTTATTTGACCCAATCACTTCCACTTCATGAGGACACAGTTTATGTCATCGTCTACACCTGATAGCCATTTCAGCCTCTGAGATCTTTATGCAATGAAAGTGACAGTATTTTCCACAACCCACTTGAGCGTCTAAGCAAAAGTAGGCAATGAGGCACTAGAGGTCTGTTTAATCAGGGTGATCCATGGTGTACCTTACTATAGTCACATCTACTGTTTATCTAAAAATTCATGAAATCCAAAGTCCACCTGGGCCAGTCTCAGTTTTCTCTCTGACTCATAATGATCCCTAGAGATCCAGAGATAAGCCCAGAGTATGTGCAAACAGAAGAGATGCTTGCATATACTTCTGTACATATTTGTGGGGTGGGCTTTCCCTTGGATCAGCACCGGTAACCCCAGTCCCTGTCATGTGGGGATCCAGCTGCTCTAAGACTTGTCCTAGGCCATACATCATCATGAGAGACATACATCATGAGAGACATACATCATGAGAGACATAAGTATCCTTCCATTATTATTAGGGACATGGGGACCCCTCTTTACCACCAGGGATATAGAGACCCTCATCTTCATGAAGGACATAGCAATCTTTCTTCACCATCAAGGGACACAGTTGCCCCCTCTCATCAAGGGGAGACGCAGAGACTCCTCATCAACATCAGTGAACATGGAGACCAACAGTCATCCAGAGGGCACATAGCGATAGCTTGTTATCCTGAGTGCATGTAGAGACCACTCACCATAATGAGGGGCAGAAACCCCTCATCTCCATAAGAAGACGCTGAGACTTTTTGTAATCATGAGGGTAGTCAGAAAGACCTCCCCCAGTATTGTTGCAAGAACACAAAGCCTGCCTTTTCATTGTAGAATGTGGAGTTTCCCCAGTCATAGAGGTGGACCAAGAAAACCCCATGCTATCACAGGGGAAGTTAGCATGTCACCAGGGGTGCACAGAATCAAGTCTGGCCCCTCTCTGACTACATGCTGGGTGACCGTTGTTGGGACACTTCCTTTCGCATGACCTCAGTTTCCTCAAGAGCAGGGATGGTCCGAGTGAGCTCCCAGCTCTGCCAACTCTGTGTCTTATTACCTTCATTGTCTGGTATTGACTCCGTGGAGGCTGGCCATGGCAGTACCTGCTGCGTGCAGACTGACTTTATGAACCATCAGTGCATCACCACCTCACACCTGTGGAAAGCAAGGTTTCCTTTGTGGCTACCATGGGGGTGAGAATGAGCCACACAGCACTCTGTAAAATGGTTTTAGGTTTATAATCACTTATGCTGGTGTCCTAGGTATTTACACATTTGCAAGGGGTTGTTTGAGGTGTGAAGCGTCACCTCGAGTCCCCTGCACAGGTCTGTTCTTGCTGCTTCCTGTGCTCTCTAGCCATTTTCCATGAGCCCACAAACTGAAGGTTAGTGTCAGAGGAGTGGACATGTGGGTATCCCACATTCTATGTTCTAGATGTTTATCAAAAATATATTTAAGGGTGTAAAGACACTGTGTGGAAAAGTGGCGTGACTATAGGGCATGGTGTTGCTTGTAGAATCTAGCTTGTGGGCAGTTTGTGGTTAACATTGCACCCCTGCCGTGGCTGGAATTTTGTCCCTAATGGATTATCCTCCACCTCCTTACCACAGAGCCCCAGATGCCACCTTTTTAGGGCAAAGAGTCAAGTTAGGGACTATGGTTGAAGTCACCTTGGCCTATGGAATAGGTCCTAAAGCCATTACCAGTGTCCTTGTAAGAGAACAAACACAAAGAGTAAAGTCAGAAGCAAAAGATACACATGTCATGTGGACACATAGGTGACAGTGGGCAGATTCCCTCCTCCCCCACCCCCAGCTACAACCATCTGTAGACAGCAGAGGATGGATGAGTCCAGTGGATAGATGTTGATTTCAGACTTCCTGTCTCCAAAACTCTTGGTGTTGGTTCTTTGAAAGCCCATCCCAGTTTGTAGAGATTTGTTGTAGCGCCCTGGACACCCCTGAATGCACCCCAAACTGGCCAGCTCAGTCTTGAATAATATGATGTTCCAGTTCCCTTCTATCTAGACTCTTCCTGAGTGTCCCACAAAACAGGGAGGGATGTGCTCAGAAGGCCTTTCCCACCGCCCTTGTCTCACACACCTGAGTAATGAACTAAGGGGAGACATGTTTTGACAGGTCATGGTTTACCCGGATAACGTGGCACTTCTGCTGCCCGCTACTCTCTGATCTGCTCCACCGTGCCATATACCCACCCCAAACAACTGGTTCCTGGGTTGTAAAACTCCCTTGAATGATGGTCAGACCAGCTGGTACTGACTTTCTTAACTCTTTTTCAGTCTGTCTTGGGATTTCTCTGCTGCTGTCCTAAGTACATCACAAGCATGGGTGGAGGGAAGCCTGCTGGACAGGAGGGGCCATGGTGGTGCCATCCTTCCTTACAGCTGCTAAGATCACTGCATGATCTACCATGCAAAAAGTGGTGTCTGAGACTCAGTGTCATGGGCTAAACTTTGTCCTACCCAGGTTCACATGTTGAAGACCTGCCCCCATAACCTCAGAATAGGGGTGTATTTGGAGATAAAGCCTTAATGAAGCTAAATTAACTAAAATGAAGTCTTTGAGGCTGACTTAATTCAATATGACTCTGTCCCTACATGAAACACCAAGAAGGACACCAGGTAGGGACACAACTAGAAGGCAGAATTTACAGGTCGAGGAGAGGGGCCTGAGAAGAGTCACCCTTGAACTTGAACTCCAGCCTATGAGACAGTGTCTGTCACTATAAACTATCAACCTTGTGTGGTGTCTTCCTGCAGCTCGGGACACCAAGATGCCCAGAAATGACTGGGTTTGTCCAATTTATCTTTGAGCCATGGAGCATTATCCATCACGGCATCGTCGAGACAAATCTGCTGCTCATTTGTGATGTCAAGTTTCCTTCATTTGTCTCAAAGACATCTCAAGCTCTAACAGTGGCTTTTGCGTCCCCTGTGGGATTCTGAGGCAGCTCCTCAACCAGTCACACAGCACACACGTGTGAATTGTCCTGCCTTCCCCACCACTGGCTTTCCTTCCTACTTTCTTCTTTGTGCCTTATTGCTGTTAAGAGGCTATCAGGGGGCATATAGTGTGTGAGGTACCTCACCTCTTTATAGACCGCCCTACCCCTACCCATGGGTGGACATCTGTATGTGGGAATGACCAGGACCTCACTGTACTAATTATGCAAAATCAGATGTCCTGATGAGTGTTAGGACACAGGGGCCTTTAAAAGTATGATGCTCAACCATTTGTGGTGACCAGAGAGCTCTCTCATTTCCTCCCCTGCCCATCCTCTCTCCAGAAAGACATCGCCAAAAGCAGGTGACAGAATCCTCAGAGGAAAGGCACTGCTGATGGGTTCATAATGGCTGCAAATAGATGAAGGGTACTGTCATTGCAAAAACAAAATAAAACCAAACCAAATGCCACACAGTGTGAGGCAGGAAGAGCAGGCTGGATGCTCAGAGAGTGGAGTTCTTCCTGAAAGCCACAGGTCCTGAGTTACAGAATGATATTTGTTCTAAGGAAGCTGGAGCCCTGATGTTTCAAGTATCCTACTGGGGACTGTTGATGCCACAGCCTCAATACCAATGACATTAAACCTTGAGAGCAAAAACACAGAGTGTGAGCTACAGAGTAGGGCTAAGAGTGCCAACCTTCTGCAGCTTCCCAGCTGATCACTGGCTCAGAGGCACCAGCGTTGGTGAGAGGTCCTGAGGCCAGGCCAGTTCCTGTAGAGCTGTCAGCGTGTATGAATGGGGCCAGGCAAAGGATTAAAGGGATGCTGCATATTCCCCCAGGTCATTGCAGGTGAGCTCACAGACCTCTAGATTATCCATCAGTGTCAGAGTGACCTTTCTTACTGCCCAGAAGGAGGAACCAGGAGAGAAGAAGTCAGTCTAACAGGAGCCCCATATAGAATTGAAGTCATCTGGGTATAGGAATCCCCCAGAATGTTAGCACCACATTATTCAAAATGGCAAGCCCTTAGCATCTGGGCAAGGGACCCAGCTGGTAGACATTGGTTCTGGTGTGCACCCTGCCTCCTTCCCCAGGGCCTTTGTCTTGAGTTTGTCTCTGGGTGCTGCCTAACTCAGGGTTCCATAGTTCCTCACTCTTTGGGTGTGTGTGGGAGGGGGTTCTAGCAACATTTGATGACGCGGAATGCTACGTAAGTCCCTGATGAATTTATCATGGGAGTTATCAGGCTTGTTGGTTATGAAAAATCAGCAGTTGCCTGGCAACCCAAATTGTCTGTTAGCTCGAAAGCCAGTGAGGCTTCAGAGCCAGAGATGATGGTTCCTTGGGAGCCAAGAATGAGGCTGCTGAGGAAATAAATGCAGGGGAGGGAGGCCAGGGCACTGGTCTTCTCTAGAAGCCTACTCAAGAAAGGAACCAGTTAGTTGGCCAAGCTGTGGGCATGGCTGAGTTCAGCCACAGGAGGAAAGCGGGGTTGTCTGAAGGCCATTGCAGTGTGTCTACCCCTGAGGGACAGGTTAGCCTGTACCAGTGTGGTGCTGCTATTAGGGACCCATGAGAGTCTGGTGTCCACTCAGAATACCTGGTGCCTTGCTTCCTCCCCTATCAAAGCTCTGAGCTGAGATTTAGTCCAATCCTCAAACTCTAAAACTTGAAAACAGCTTAATCCATCTCCTCCTCCTCCTCTTTCTCCCCCTCCTCTTCCTCCTCCTCCTCCTCCTTTTCAGACTACCTCTGAGGGCCTGTTTCCACATCCTGGTCACCCACTGGGGCTGGAAAGTTCCAGCATCATCTAGAGTCCTGTAGTATTATGGACTCGGACCTTTGGATGCAAGTTTCATTTAAAATCAAGCTTGATTATATTTCATTAAAAACAAAACATATGTCTCAAACTTCTTTCCATTGTTGCTTTTATTGAAATAGCTCACACCAAACCAGGTATTTATAAAATAAAACTACATTAAGAAAGTAATGTGTACTCACACAATATATTGATATTCACAGTACTTGTATGTAGAGGACATTCTTCTCCACCAAGGACTGTTTTAAGACTGAGATTTCAAAAGAGAGAAGCAGAAACACAAGATCTGTCTGCTTACTTGGTGCACCTGTGCAGTTAATACATATGCCATACAGCCTGGGTGGAAACTACCGTAGATGCTGGGGAGAAACCTGTTGTGGTAAAGAGACAGAGGGTATGTGCAGACTTCCTGTTGATCCCATTATGTATAATTTGAACAGGGTATGATTCATCCACTTAGTTGGCTTTCATTGAGTCACTTTTCACTTTTCCATCCATGTCACATCCATCTGCCCTTTTTGCCCACAAACTCATCCATCATCCACCCATCCACTTATCCATCGCTCTTTCTACCCACATATCCACTCATACATTCATCCTTCTACCCATAAATTATCAGTTCACCCACTCATCCATTTATTTACCTATTCATCTCTTTTCTC
>NC_022017.1:23054831-23075235 GCF_000317375.1 Microtus ochrogaster | reverse complement strand
CATCCACCATCCATCCACCCATCCATCCACCATCCATCCACCCATCCATAAAACCATCCATTTATATGCCTATACACCTATCCTTCCATTGATCCACCCACCCAGGCATTCATCTCCATTCCCCATTATTATTCTCTCTAACTGTACACCTCACTTTGACCCACTATCCAGGCTGCCAAGGGAGTTCACACTGCCTCAATGAGCTCACTGTCAGAGGCTGATGGTCAAGATCATTTCTGTCTCTGACATTTTCCATAGACAAAGTACTCTAAAGCCAGACTTTTGGGTCCCAGCCCAGACTTTACTACTTCCAGGCAAGACACCTTGAGACAGTTTCATGAACCCTCCATGATTATTCTTCTTTGGTGGCATAATGTGACTTCATAAGATATCGTGAGGATTTAATCTACCCATAAGCTGTTAGACAATGAGCTTGCTGCATGGTTAACATTTGGTCTATACTTCCCTGCCTCTAGAAGACACTACATGGCCTGGCAAAACCTCTTCTTCTCATTCAATCTTCTGTTCCCCACATCTTTGGATTCTGTACAGAGTGTGTATGAGGTTCTATAGAATTTTCTCTCTGCTCTCCATCCCTCTTGTCCACTATCGTCATGTGATGACTCATTTACTCTCCCACTGAAGTTCAGGTCCCACCAGTGCTGGGTCCATAGCAATCTGTCCAACCATGGGGTTTAGAGGCCTAGGTTAGGTAAAAGTTCCACCGTGTGGAATGAGTCATCCCTATCAGAGTCTGTTCCTGAGATGGCCATTCTGGAGATGCATAGGCAGTCTCCTTGCCCATTAGACTTTTATTCTAGAACCTTCACTTCTTTGGAAGAGTAAACCAGCTTCTTCCCAGGAACAATTTTCTCTCTAGCTTTTATCTTAAGCTTATAAACTTAGGAAGGAAACAAGCTCTTCTGTAAGGAAGCACCAGGGCCGAAATGATGCCAACACCTGCTACGTGATATCATTAATAAATTACTAGAATACAGCAGCATCTTAAACGTTCTTTTGCTCACGGCCATTTGAAAGGAGCTCAGCTTTTCCGGGCTGGGTGCCAGGGACTGCTCGTTGGGCCCTGGAGCTTAGGGGTGAGCTGCAGATCGGGCTCCTTTGTTGGAGAATAATATGTTTCCTTCTGCTCAGTTCCTTTACTCCAAGTCTGATTACTCTCACTTGTATTTTCCTAGAAAGGCAAGGAAATTCAAGACACCTTTTCAGTGGGATAGTTAAGTTTTACCATTTTCATGCAAAAAAAAATCCCACCCCACTGTGGCACGTTTTAATATCATATGATATTGTCCACTCTTTCTTAGCGTCAAGTTAAACTGAGGTCTCTAGGAAGACCTTTGAGGAGAAACATGCACCTCTGCTAAGGTCTTACCTCACACCAAATTGTCGGTGTAATCTGAGATAGGTGTGAACTCAGGTTTACACTCAGGTGTGAACATCATCATCATCGTCCCCAGCACTCAAACAGCACCTGGTGCAGGGGCAGGAAAGAAGATGAAGATACTTCATGAAGAATAAACAGAAAGGCAACCACAGTCAAGAGCTGGCATGGCCCTTAATTTCTTGGTCAGTGTCTATGGTGACTGGTTCCAGCTGTCAACTTGACTCAAGCTAGAATCACCGGGGAGGAGAACTGCAACAAAGAATCGTCTAGATCAGCCTGGCTTGTGAGCACATGATTGGGTTGCCTTGATTGTCTTACTTGATATGGGCAGACCTAGCCCTGGAAGTGGGCGACACCGTTGCCTGGTTTGGGGCTCTGGGCAGTTGAGCAGAGAAAGCAAGCTGAGCAGTAACTATTCATGCACTCATTCTTTTAACTCTTGACTATGGATGTGGTGTGACTAGTTGCCACAGGATCCTGACTGGGGATGTGGTGTGACTAGCTGTCTCAGGCTCCTGTCTGTGGGTGTGGTGTGACTAGCTGTCTCAGGTTCCTGCTGCTGAGCCTTTCCTGGAGAGTTGAACTGTACCCTGGAATTATGAACTAAAATAAACCCTTTCTCCCATCTATGATATAAGCTAAGGGGCCTTCTCTGATCTGGTGGCTGAGCTGACCTTGGATTTCTTGACCAAAATTTACTGTAGGCTGTGAGTTTGGACAAGTTACTTAACCTTTCAGTTGAAATTCTATCTTCCCAGATGATCTTACTAAGTTGAAGGTCACCTCCTAATGGCCTTTGTTTGTGTCAAGAAGTAATCCATGCAAGAGCCCATTAAGGAACATTTGACATCATGAGCAGTTTCCTCTCCACATCCCTACTGGTGCACTGGAATTACACATGAGATTTGGGAAAACTAACTTTATCCTCCATGTTCATTCATTTCCCCATCTATTAACTCATTACAAACCACTTGATTTGTGGCAGTGATTCTAATCCCAGAACTCTGGGGCTAGAGGCAGGTGGATTGCTGAATTCTAGGCCAGCCTGTCTACAAAGTGAGTTCCAGGACAATCAGAGACTACACAAAGAAACCCCATCTCAAAAAAAAAAACCCATTTGATTCACATGACCTGAAGCAAGTGTTGGTAAGAGGGGAGTGTAGCCCACACCAATCAGACATTGCCTAGTTATCCCTTGGCCTCAGATGGCAGCAGCTATGTCTCCAGAAGTCATTAGACAACAGTTAGAGATTCTTACATTTGTGATAACAGTTGAGTAGGGAGAGAGGTTCAGCTGGCATTTATCAAGCATAGGCCAAGGGATGTTGTAAACACCTAGAGTGTAGAAGATAGCCCTCCCACCACAGGGACATGTGCACAGGTGTGGAGACTTGTGTAAAACCCCCAACTTGATGTGTATGCTATCAATGTTCTCTATTGCCGTTGGTTAATAAAGAAACTGCTTTGGCCTATGTCAGGGAAGAATATAGCAAGGCAGGAAATCCAAACAGAGATAGAGGAGGAAAGAAGGCAGAGTAGGCAGACACCATCTAGTTGCCAAAGGAGAAAGATGCCAGATTCTTACTGGTAAGCCACAGCTTCATGGTGATATACAAATTAATAGAAATAGGTTAATTTAAGATGTAAGAGCTAGCTAGGAATATCCCTGAGCCATTGGCGAAGCAATGATGTAATTAATATAGTTTTGTGTGATTATTCAGGTTTGGGTGGCTGGGAAACAAAGTGCAGTCTCCACTTATACCAGGTCACTAATCCAAGACCACATTTGCTAGCAAGGCTCTCCTCCCTGTTGCTGAGAACATGGCTCATGATGGATGTGATCCTTAAATATGAACTCTCGCAGACAAGTGAGAAGACGCTCAACTGCTTGTGCTGGTCCCCAGAAGTCTGTGTTCTCAATGTCTTTTTCTTCAGTACCCATTCATCCATCCCATCAGTTTCTATTTTCTATTACCACATCTTCCAGAAGGGCATGAATGCTGTTGCAAGTGTATTTGCTTCTCTGAAGAAGCAGGGCCTGTGCCTGTTGGTGTTCTTCCACAGACAGGCTCCTCATCCATCAGCTACCCAATAACAAGAGCCCAGTGACAAGTGACAAGGCTGCATCATGATCCACACTGTGGCTGGCCTCCTGGGTGACCCTTCCCCTGTGAGGTTTGATTTCTGAGTCTGTGGTACCTGGAGCCAAGGAAGACACATCCTATTTCTTCTGGAGGGCCTTAAAGCCAGTAAGAGAGGGGTGTGGCCCAACAGGGTCATGACATCAGATATTTTTTCTATATTGTTGAGAACAGATAACTATAGCAGGTAGTCCCTGGGTATCCAATAACTGCTAAGACTACCTGGCTGTTGCTGTCAGTGGTCACCACATAGCCAAGAGGATACAACCTTGAGTCGGATTGCTAAGACTTTTTCTCCCTTCCTCCATCCTTCTATTGCCTCTTCCCCTTTCCTGTTTCTGTAGCTTTCACCCTGGAGCCTGACATTACCATCCCCAAAGAATGCTGAACAGTTCATTTGGCTTTCAGTGAAGACTTGCTGGCTTTTACTGTGTCAGCACTGACATCTGAGCCAGGCCCTGGAAACTTGCTAGTATTTTTGTTTGCGATGCTCAGGATGACAGCCCTTGGAATGGTCTGGCTATCCTCCACCGAGCCTCAATACCACCCTGTGTTTCATGCCCTGACGCTTGGAGCGCGTGCATCCTAGCCCTCAAATTTCCCACCGGCTATGCCATAGGCAATCAAAACATGCTGAGCTGAGATTCTGGTTTTCTGGAGCCTTCTCCCTGATAACCTTTCATTCTCAGGCGATTTCCTGCTCTGGGTCCTTTAACTTGCTATAGCCCATCCCTTCAGGAATGCTTGGGTTAACTCATTGACAGTAAGCAGAGTATTAAAAGGCAATTAGGGAGGTTCTAGAATGTATCATGAGGAACCCTAAGGATCCATTCCCCAGCCAAATAAGCAATATCAGTGGAAATTTTTTTAAACAGCCAATTAACGTTTCTGGAAATTACCCTAAGAGAATTAAGCAAAAAGAAGACACATTTCTCCACAATACCTACCAAGTATCTATAAGAACAGCAAAAATCTGTAGTGCTTGGGAGACCACCCACCTTGTCTTCCCCTTGACAATATCATAGATGTTCCACTGGAGATATCTATGGCCACAAAGATGGGCCTTTAACCCCATGGGTCACGTATAGCCTACACAGGACAGTCAGAGGCTACAGGAATTTCTCAGTCCCACTGGCTCCAAGTTTTATCGGCTAAATTATCAAAGAGTGTGGCCAAGAATTGAGGCTCTCCTCATCCTCAGCCCCACCTGAGGGCAGAGGCACTAGCCCACAGAGAGGGTTTAGGATGTAGGGGCTTCAGAATGAGCTCACAGGGCTGAAGGTTCATAACAGAAATGACCAAAAAGTGGGAAAACTGGAGATTTCCCATCAAGAAAAATAGTCCATAAGAATGTAGTCCTCCAAAGTTCTTCCCAAAGAGGCTAACTTCGAGTAAAGCAAAGGCTTGGTGCCTAAGGTGCTCTTGGGAATAAAAAGGAATGTAGTACTAACTAATGAACTTTCCTACCTCTCCACCAGAACCATGTGCTAAGCAAGTGTTTCAAAGAGTAAGTAGAAAAGGCAATTGGGAGGAATCCTCCTTGGGTCAGTTTGAGTCTTAAAGGGTCCTTAAACAGTGTGTCTTATTGAATTTATTATACAAATAGTGAAACAATTTATTAACCAGTCCATAGCAGGGTATAATCCCCGTGATAGTTAATCTTCATTGTCAATGTGGTGCAATTTAAAATCACTCAGGAGGCACGCTTACACACATGCCTGTAAGTGTTTATCCGGAAAACATTTCACTGAGGCAATAAGACACACCCTTAACTGTGATTGGCTCTATCCCATAGGCTGGGGGCCCTGGGGAAATAACAATAGAAACTAGAAGTAAAAATGAAAAAAGCAAATGAACCAACTTCTCTCTCTCTCTCTCTCTCTCTCTCTCTCTCTCTCTCTCTCTCTCTCTCCTTCATGACTACAGGTGAAAATGACCTGCTACCTCAAGTTCCTGCCAACATAACTCTCCTGCCATGGTGAACTGTACTCTCAAACAGGGAACCCAAACCAATTCACCCTTCCTTAAGTTTCCTTGGTCAAGTATTTGATGGCGTCAAGGAGAAAATTTACCAGTACCATCCATGACCTCTCATGTCTGTGGGCCATAATAAAAGCAAAGGCAATTTAGCAGAGGCTCAGAGCAGAGGTCCTCAGGTGCCATCCAGAGAGAGGCACTGTCACTTTGAAGTGACACATGAAACCCACAAGGGAGTGATAATGGAAGCCTCACACTGCACAGAAGAGGTTTCCTGAGAAAATAGAGCCCCATCACAAAAAGTTAATAAGAAACAGGAAAAATTAACCCAAAGGGTAGTGAGGAGGCTGTCTCCTTTGCCTTCTGTTGCTATGATAAACACTGTGATCTAAAGCATGTTGGAGATGGGAGGCTCTATTGCATCTTACAACTTGTAGTCCAGCAGGAGGGAAAATAGAGTAGGAGCTCAAGGCAGAAACCGAGGCAATGTCCTTGGAGGAGCGCTGCTTACTGGCCACCACTCTTGCCTTCTTCAGCCTGTTTTCTTGTATGATCCAGGACCGCATGCCAAAGGTTGGAACTGCCCACAGTGAATGAGGATCTCCCACATCATTCATCAGTTAAGAAAATGTCCCATAGACTTGTCCACAGGACTGAAAGAGATTCAAGAATTTAAAGGTTCATCTTCAGGGACATGAGCAAGATAAGAAATACTATGATAATAAGGAATGACAATAATGAGAAGCCTTCTGAAGGTTGCAATGTTGTTAATAGGACTAATACCTTGGGACAGGCATTCCCAGAAGAAAAGGGATGGGGGAAAGAAAACAAAATGAATCTGTTAGAATAAATGGCCATGGAAAATTTACAAAAAGTATCTCTCTCCACACTAAAGAAGCTGCATAAGCTTTAAGTAGTGTGAAGGAAAACACATACACACACACACACAGATGCCACAGTGACACCACCTAGATTAAGATGGGCATCAATCTTAAAGTCATCAAGGAAAGAGTGACATATCATAGACAAGGGAGTCTCGGTGAGATTAATACAGGGATTCTCAACAGAAACAAGACAGACCAGAAAGCAGAAAGACTCATTTCAATTATGAAATAAAATAAATTTAGCGAAGAAAACAATGTCCAAGAAAATTGCCTTCACACATTTAGTGTTGGGTGATGGAGAGACTGAGTTCAGTGCCCAGGATCCACATCATGTGACTCACAACTTCTTGTAATTCCACTTCTAGGAGATCTGACACCCTCTCTGGCCTTTGCAAGCACTACACTCACATGAACACACCCATACACAAACATACACATAATTAAAAATAAAATCTTTCAAAAGTATTAAATAATAAGCTATTCAGTTATGTATGCTTATGGCTGATAATATATGTTATATTAAGAGATTAGAGAAAACATCATATAAAATTATTTAATAACAAAAGACATAAAAGAGACGGAAAGAAAAAGTAGAAAAAAAAATAACAAGTGAATAGGTATAAAACACTAACTTGTATGGTTCTAATCCAATAATTGCTGTGAAAGCTGGTGGTATTAATTCCAACTAATTAAAAGATAAGATTGTTTGAGCAGTTCAAGAATTGGTATGCAATTATGTATTAAATATATGAATGCCACTTTAAACATCAAGTATATGTAGATTAAGAGATAGGAAAAATATATCATGCTAATATCATCAAAGCAATGCAGGGATAGTCCAATCTCATACTAAGAAAAGCCAAAGGAAAGAAATGGGAATGAGAAGCGAAGTATATAATGATACAAGGTCAGTTATTAAGTGGAGTTTGGTGATATATGCCTGTAATTTCAACATCTTGGAGGTAAGGGGTGTGAATCATGGATTCAAATCCAGACTGTATTGTTGTTTCAAAAATCAATCAGCAAAAAGAAAAAGGTTAATAGCAATGTTCAACATGTGCACACCTACCTGTAAACTATCAAACCATCTAGGCAAAAACTACACAGAAAACAGATAAACCGATGAGTATCCCTCCATCAAGGGTGGTTGATCCAACAGGCAAAAAGTTGGCAAAGACAAAGTTGAACTCAGGAGCAATGATCAAATGAACATAATTAACCCCTGTAAACCGCACCAAGACAGGAAAATATACATGCTTTTCTTGCCAAGAATAGTCATCAAAACAAACCATGTTCTGCACCATAAATGCAGCTGAACAGCTTGGATAAATAGATATCGTACAATAACTTCTCTCAGACCATAGAGGTAAAGGAAAATAAATATCAGAAACAGTGAAAATCTTGAAGATATATGAAATTTAGGCATTACACTTCAGAAAACACATGAACCATGTTCAAGTGGGAATTCATCCCAGGCAGACAAGGCTAGGTCAATACTTAAAAATCATATAATGCATTTTACACTGAAAAA
The DNA here is from genome assembly GCF_000317375.1 of Microtus ochrogaster. NCBI lineage: Eukaryota > Metazoa > Chordata > Mammalia > Rodentia > Cricetidae > Microtus > Microtus ochrogaster. The sequence goes on along the minus strand of NC_022017.1, from coordinate 23,067,300 downwards.
TAAAACTTATGTGACTGCAACAATCCTGGGAAGAGCTGAGTGAGAGATGAATATGCTTAAAATACATTATATGAAATTCTCACCTGAGCCAGTGACCTCTGTGGGAGCAGGCTCAAAGCAGCAACCTCCATAGGACCAGGCTCAGGCCAGTGACCTTCTCAGGAAAGCCAGCCTAAATTCACAACCCCAGAGAAACTAGACAACAAATAGTTCCCTTAAAGGAACATACATGGTTCTAATCTACATGGGAAGTAGAAAAAGAATAGATCTCCTGAGTAAATTGAGAGCATGGGGATCATGGGAGATGGTGGGGGGAGGAAGAGGGAAGAGAAGAGAAAAATATATAGTTCAATTAAAAAATTCTCAATAGCAATATATTTAATTAAGTTTCTAGTAAAGTAGAAATAGAAAGGAATGCCTTCTTCCTAATCCTGAATATCTCAGAAAATTGTACAGCTACCTTCATATTTAATGGTGAGGAACTTGGAGTTTCTCAGTTAGATCAAGAACAAGCTGACGATATCTCTTCTCACCAATCCTTTTCAATATCATACTGAAGGTCCTAGCTTATGCAATACAAAAAGAAAAATAAATAAGACATGTAGAATAAACACAAAGAAATCAAACTGTCTTGTTTTCAGATTATACAATTGTTTTACACAAGAAAAAATGTAAAGGAACTGATTAAAACATTTATGAAACTGATCTAGCAAATTATAGCAAAGTTTCTGAATCCTGGGGTAATGTACTGTTCTCAACTCTTTCCCAAAATACCTGCAATGAAACAAGGAAATGCTGAGATTCGAAACAAGGGTCATTATACTCCATCGACACCTTGAGAAAGTGAAACACTTAAGTATAAATCTAGCAAAATATGTACAAAAGCTATCATTCAAAGCAATCTACACATTTAATACAGCCCCATCAAAACTCAGGAGCTATGTTGTGTTTTGTTTTGTTTTGTTTTGTTTTAAGAAATATAAAATTCTATCCTTTTAAAAGACTTGTGGAGGGGCTGGCAGAATGTTGATTGGTTAGGTACACATACATATATGTATGTGAAACACATATACACATAAAATAATTTTAGTTGGTTTATCAAAACTTCTATAAAATTGTTTTAGTTTTTTTTAATTTGTATATGTGAGAGCTTTTTTCCACCCATGCCATGTAGATACCACCAATCTCACAGTTTCAATGTTGCTGGTGACATGCTGAACCCCAGTACACATGACCACTTGTTCCTAACCCAGTGATCTCTGATGTGGTATTTTTGACATCTCTGATAGGGGAACTCAAAGACATCTTCAAGTTCAAGGGCTGAAAACTAAATATCAATCTCTGTTTCCTGTCACAAAGCTGCTCCATCAATCTTACTGATTCTGCTCCTGGAACTCCTGTGCTTTCAGACTCTTAAGGGGACAATTTAGAGTGCCCTCAGGGGCTCTCTTTATCTCGGTCCCTCCCAATTTGATCCACCAGCCAACTCCATTCTAATCTTCCTTACATACAGACCTGGTGTAAGCATGTAATGAATTGTTACATTTCTCATTATGTATATAAAAGTGGGGGATAAACACAAGAAAGCAGATAATCACAAAGGTCAGAGAGGGCATCAGATCCCCTGGACATGAAGCTACAGGAAGCTGTAAGGTCTGAGAACTGAACTTGGATCCTCCGCAAGAGCGGCATGTGCTCTTCATCATTGTGCTATCTCTCCAGTCTCCTAATATCCTAGTATAGTCTCCCTACTGCTCCAATAAGGTCACCATCACCTCTTTTTGCACAGTGGTCTTGCCCGTAACTGAAATTTGTGTTTCCCTTACTTTGAATCTGCACTATGGCCTCAGCCTTAGTTGAGCACCCTGCTTCTTGCTTATAACTTTAGCATATTTCAACAAGATGGCCAGGGCACCCTCTTGAGCTCAGGACCAGCAGCTAGCTCCTAGGAGAACCTGTCTAACTTTTTTGCCCATTCTCACCAGAAGATGAGAGTGTCCAATGAGAATGAGGAGTGATCACATGAGAGAATGAGATCCCTCCTGAGGGAACCAGGATTGGGCCCCAGGATTGCATTGCAGGCAGAAGGCAGCCTTCAATTTCAGCACCAAACTTGTGGACAGTTCCTAGAACACAAAGCCACGTGGGGAATATCTTCTTCCCTAGCACCGGTCTACTCTTGGCAATCTCCTAGACATAAATGCACCTAAAAATTATTTTAAATACTACATGATTCCACCACCCACGGTTTAACCTGTTTCATTTGCAGCCTCAATTTCCATGCTAAAGCGAAGCATAATAAGTAGCAATAAAATCAGTCTTACTGCATTTGTTTTTCCACAGCAAGCCGCAATCAATTACCTGAGAGGTGTTCACGGCTGCAGCTAAACGGTGACCCAGCAAGGTGCAATTGGCGAAGTGTCACTTTTATTCATGGCCTCAAATCCGAGAATGGGCTTGTCTGTGTTTTAATTATCGGAAAGCACTTACCACCCTCGCTTTAATGAATTGTATAAAACTTAAACACATGCAATTATATATTTTATAAATAAAAAGCAGTGGACACGGTCCGAGGCAGCTGCCTCTGCACAGAGCTGTCTTTCCAGTCATTTGCAAACAGCCTACTTGTCAAGGCCTCCTATCTCTTTCCTGGAGAACCTCGACTGCCCTCAGCTTTAGCTGTATTAAGCCCCCACCTCAGGTTCACTGTGAACATCGAATTATGAGGAATATCCATATTTCTCTCTACCTAAGCTCTGAGCACTTTGGTGTGCCTTGGTTAGAAAGGCACTGGGAGCAAGGTGACACAGCTGGGTTTTGCCCACAGGGCTGCGCGGAGCTGAGATGACCCTGCAGGGGTCAGTCATTGAGACTTTCTTGCCTGGCACCATGAGAGGTTCTGCCTTGTAGGATCAGAGAGTGCCAGCCTTACCATGCTATTTGCCAACCTAGGGCTGGGAGAGCTTACACGCATGCCCACACACACCTTTTTCTTGGTCTACAAACCAAACACCACATAGATCATCTCTCAGGCTCCTAGATGCCAGATGGATAAATACAGTTATGTGACTGGTGATCTCATTCAATCAGAACCAAGACACCAAACACACCATCTTACCACCTCGTGTTTTCCGAAACCTCCTCAAAGTGTACTTGTCATCTAAGTGGAAGAACTTGTTGGGCCCCATGACAGGAGCTTCCTGCATGACAATCAGGGAATTATAACTTTAGCATATTTCAACAAGATGAAGACAAAGCCAGACTATAGCTGAGGCTCAGTCTCTACAAGAAGAGCCCCTGTCTGCAGGTGAGGGACACTTTCTTATTTATTGAGGAGACATGACTGCCATGTGAACTGTGCCTGAGAAGGAAAATGCTCAGCTTAAGTGACTCATCACCAGAGCAGGCCTGAGGCAGCGAGCTCCATAAGAGCAGGCACAGGGGAACAACTGCTTGCTGAGGGAGTGGGACAGAGCCAGAAAAGTCTGCAGGTTCAGGCATGAATCTGGGACCTTCCAGGGAGTAGACCTGAGCCAGGACCTCTGCAGGTCTGGGCATGAATCTGGGACCTCTGAGGGAGTAGGCTTGAGCCTGAGTAAGTCAGCTTCATCCCAGAGATGCAGGAATGGTTCAACATATGAAACTCTGTCAATGTAATACACCATACAAACAAACTGAAAAATAAAAACTACATGATTATCTCATTAGATGCTGAAAAAGCTTTCAACAAAATACAACGTCCCTTTATAATAAAGGTCTTGGAGAGAGCAGGGATACAAGGAACATACCCAAACATAATAAAGGCAATATACAGCAAGTCAACAGCCAACATCAAACTAAATGGAGAGAAACTCACAGTGATCCCACTGAAATCAGGATGAAAACAGGTTGTCCATTCTCTCCATATCTATTTAATATAGCTCTTGAGGTCATAGCTAGAGCAATAAGACAACAAAGGGAGATCAAAGGGATACAAATCAGAAAAGAATTAAAACTTTCACTATTTGTTGATGATATAATAGTTTACATAGGTGACACCAAAAATTTGATCAAGGAACTTCTGCAACTCATAAACACTTTCAGTAATGTAGCAGGATACAAGATTAACTCAAAAAAAAAACAGTAGACTTCCTGTACACCAATAATAAAAGGACCAAGAAAGAAATAAGAGAAACATCACCCTTCAAAATAACCACAAATAGCATAAAATATTTTGGAGTAACTCTAACCAAACAAGTGGAAGACTTGTATGACAAGAACTTTAAATCTTTGAAGAAAGAAATTGAAGAAGACACCAGAAAATAGAAAGATCTCCCATGCTCTTGGGTAGGCAGAATTAACACAGTAAAAACGGCAATCTTACCCAAAGCAATCTACAGAGTCAATGCAATGCCCATCAAAATCCTGGCAAAATTCTTCACAGACCTCGAAAGAATGGTGCTCAACTTCATATGGAAAAGCAAAAAACCCAGGATAGCCAAAACAATCTTGTTGTTAAAAGAAGTTCTGGAGGCATCACAGTCCCTGACTTCAAATCTACTGCAGAGCTACAGTACTGAAAACAACCTGGTATTAGCACAAAAACAGACAGGATGACCAATGGAACTGAATTGAAGACCCAGATATTAATCCACATACCTTCGACCACTGATTTTTGACAAAGAAGCAAAAAATATCAAATAGAAAAAAGAAAAATTGCATATTTAACAAATGGTGCTGGTATAACTGGATATTAACATGTAGAAGAATGAAAATAGATCCATATCTATTACCATGCACAAAACTCAAGTCCAAATGGATCAAAAACCTCAACATAAAGCCAGACACACTGAACCTCATAGAAGAGAAAGTGGGAAGTACACATGAACACATTGACACAGGAGATCACTTCCTACATGTAACCGCAGTAGCACAGACGCTGAGAAAAACAAGTAATAAATGAGACCTCCTGAAACTGAAAAGCTTCTGTAAAGCAAAGGACATGGTCAACAAGACAAAACGACAGTCTTCAGCATGGAAAAAGATCTTCACCAACCCCCCATCAGACAGAGGTCTGATCTCCAAAATATACAAAGAACTCAAGAAGTTGGTCATCAAAAGAACAAATAATCCAGAAAAAAAACAAGATCTAAACAGAGAACTCTCAACAGAGGAATCTAAAATGGATGGCAGACATTTAAGGAGATGCTCAACTTTCTTGGTCATCAGAGAAATGCAAATCAAAACAACTCTGAGATTCCTTCTTATACCTGTAAGAATGGCCAAGATCAAAAACCACAGAGAAACCCTGTCTTGAAAAACCAAAACCAAAACCAAAAAAAAAAAAAAAAACACTGAAGACAACTTATGCTGGAGAGATTGTGGAGTAAAGGGAACACTCCTGCATTGCTGGTGAGAGTGTAAGCTGGTACAGCCCCCTTGGATAGCAGTGTGGCGATTTCTTAGAAAATTAGAAAACAACCTTCCTCAAGACCCAGCAATACCACTTTTCGGTATATATCCAAAGGATGATCAATCATGCCACAAGGACATGTGCTCAATTATGTTCATAGCAGCATTGTTTGTCATAGCCAGAACCTGGAAACAACCTAAATGCCCCTCTATCGAAGAATGGATAGGGAAAATGTGGTACATTTATACAATGGAGTACTACACTGCAGAAAAAATGACATCTTGAAATTTGCAGACAAATGGATGGAGCTAGAAAACATCATTTTAAGTGAGGTAACCCAGACCCAGAAAGACAAATATAATATGTACTCACTCATAAGTGGTTTTTAAACATAAAGCAAAGAAAATCAGCCTATAAATCACAATCCCAGAGAACCTAGACAACAATGTGGACACTAAAAGAGACATACATGGATCTAATCTACATGGGAAGTAGAAAAAGATAAGATCTCCTGAGTAAATTGGGAGCTTGGGGACCTTGGAAGAGGGTTGAAGGTGAGGGGAGAGGCAGGGAGGGTAGCAGAGAAAAATGTAGAGCTCAATAAAAATCAATTTAAAAAAGAGAGAGGCTTATTGTATGGTCACTGGTGCCCAGGCCCCCAGTCCTCATCTCCTCTATGACTACAGACCACATGACCCAGCAGAGCTGGAACAAAGAGAATGGTCTAGACTTTGGATGTCTAATGGTCTTTTTGTCCCTCTACAGGTCACAGACTCTCTGAATAGCTCTCTTTGCTCATAACTCACTGGAGACACGTTTCCACTTTTCATGAGGCTTTCAAAGTCTTACACCAGCAACCTCAGCTGTCTGACTTTTTAGCTGTGGATACACAGCAGCCTGTCACAGCCTTACGTTTTCTCCTGGCTGGCCACCGACCAATGGACAGGGGATAAAACCATGCCCTCTGGCTAGGGCCATGGCTCTACCTTCCGATTGGCTCGTGCTGGAGAACATCAGCTCCATACAGTTCCTTAATGAAAGGGAACACAATGTCTTTAAAATTATGTCACACCAAAAGTGGGCAAGGTGTACATAAAAAAGATTACCGTCTCTTTCTAATGAGCAGCTGGCTTCTGGGACTCTGATGCTCTGGGAACTCATTGTCTGTTGTGGTTTGGCAAAAGTCAAGGCTATCAATGCTATCAAGAAAATTGTTGGACATCTAGTCACATGTGAGTTCCCACAACTGGCAGGATCTGAACAGAATGCCTGCTCCAGTGGACAGTCTTTGTGCCAGGTATTTCCAATCCCACGCTCTCAACCTGTTCTAAGAGCTGAGACAGTGGGTATTTATTAAGTGATGACTAGGCTCAGGTGCTGCCTAATCTTCTCTATCAACAGCCTGAGCATGGGCAGGGGCCAGTCAAGCTCTTAAATGGTGCTGACACTTCGCATCATAGTAGAGAGACCACCCTGGAAGGATCAAATGAAAAAGAGTAAAAGATGGAGGGGTAAGTCTCAGAAAGCAGAGAAAGACAGAAACAGAAAAAAAAAAAAACCAGAGAAACAAGGAAAGACATAAATTGTGAGATAAAGGAGCCAGAGACTAGAAGAGACAGAGCAGAGAGGCAGGAGGATATGGGAGCTGGGGAAGGGAGGGAAATACTGTATACAGAGTTCACCAATACTCTCCAAGTCAATCAGTTCCCATTTTACTTTGCATAGCTTTCCTTGCATCTTCCAGAAACAGCATTGCTCTCCTGCATCCATGGTGTAACCTGGCCACCTTGCTTACCTGGAGAAGGCTGCCTCTCTGGGCCTGATCCTGGTCTATCTCAAGTCAATCTCCTTGCTTGCATTTTCAAGGGCCCCAAGTGGCTTTGAGGTTGTTATAACATCACCCCCCAAACCAGGAATGAACCACATGGCTCTGAGTTTGCAATGGAAGCCCCGGTGCTGTGCTGTGCTGAGCTGTGCTGTGCTGTGCTGTGCTGTGATCTGCTGTGCTGTGCTGTGCTTACCACGCTCTATGACTGATGAGGTAACAGTGTGGTCTCGGGATAGAATATGTGAAATGTCTCTCAATCCTACAGAGATGTTAAGAATTACCTGTGGGTCAGAAAACCACAGAGACCCTGACTATGGTCATAAGCCCTGTGGGTCTCCTAGGAGCCTCCCAATGAGGGCCCCAAATTTACCAGCCTGATACACACATAAATGGAGAAGCAGCAATTTGGTTCTAGGACAGCCCAATGCCCAACCTATCCTTTCATTATCCAGACACAGGGGATTACATGGGGGACAGGGAGCATCAGTTAAGAAGGTGACAGAGATACGTTTCAAAAGGCAGCCTCAGAACACTGGCTCCAAAGGGGAAACATCTGGGAAGAAACCCATGGGGAGCCACAGGAAGCTGGTTATGCATGAAGACAGAGCTCAGGGAAGAGCCATATCCTCAGCAGACATGATATCAGATTTCACCCCTGGGTGGCTTACCAAAGCTTGGTAGGCTTGCTTCTGTTTTTCTACCTTTATCACAGAAATGATCTCACATGAGAATTATCGCTGAGAATAAATAATGAACTTCCATCACCTTGAAATCCCCAAATGTGATGTCCAAGCACAAAGGCAAGTGGTGTGAAGGTCTCAGATCTTCAAGGCAATGGAGACCCAGCCTTGCCGGGTTCGAGACCTCCTCCTTGATAACAGTACAACAGATCTCTAGTCACACACTGGCAAGCTGGGCTCACTTCCCTGAGCACCAAAAACACTTCTCAGTCATTTGAGCAAATGCAACGAAGGCAGACAGGAAGCAGAGAGTGTGGCTGTGGGCCCCTCATCCTCTCCCTTCATCCAATTTACAAAATGCAAAATCAGCTCAAGCCCTGTTCCACTGTGTTGCAGACGCGTGTGGTGCAGTCACCTCATCAGAGGCCATTAGAGTCCCATTTTTCCTCGAGTACAAGGGTTGCTTATCATTTATTAATATGAACCCAAGTGGAATAGCTTGATATTACAACGCGCTCTCTGATGCCTTCTGTATTCCAGCGAGGTGCCGCGTCTGTACACAGCATCTCTCATTAACCATTACGGCCCTCACAGGCCGTTACCAGTGAAGCACACCGACAACGCAGCATTGTGCTTCATTTCAGCGTTTCCTGATCACCAGGGGCCAGGAAGTCTCCAGAATGGCAGGGCTGTTAAATCTCTCGACTCTAGGTAACTCCTTGGGCCTCTAGTTGGGGCAAAGGTTGACAGTCAAACTTATCTCCGACAGGAGCCAGGAAATAGAAGTAAGGGACTTCATTGGTGGTGCCAGCCTGTGGGAGCTTCATTGAATTCCAAGATCCCAGCAGGCATTGCTGCCTTCCCGCAGCTGGGTCCTGAGTGATCAGTAGGGGTTGTGGGCAATGATAGGGCAAATATCTGTGAAATAAAACTGGGATCCTGGGACAGTCTGAAACGGCACCATCACCAAAGGGAAACAAGTTAATCAGTCTTCCATCGTGATATCAAAATACCTGAACTAGTTAACTTAAAAAGAGAAAAGGTCTTTTTGACTAGTCTGTGGTCAATTTACCACATTGTTTTCAGGCTTTACAACATAGTAGCAAGGCAGCACAGAAAATCTTTTTATCCTGTAAGTCAGAGAGAAAGAAGTTGAAAGCAAGAAGGGCCCCATGGTACTCTGCAGCCGTCCAAAGACCTTCCAACAGGCTCCACCTACCTCTTCAAGCTTCCTCCTCTGGATACACATGAGCCTTGGTTTCCAGAAGGGCCTTCAGTCTGCCACTTTCCTCAGTAGCACTAGGTGTCTAGGGTAAATCCCAGATCTTTATCCCCAGCATGCTTCAGCTTTGGTGTCCTACCTCTCCATAAGTCCCCCCTGAGCACCTGCCCACACTGCTTCTCAGAAGGAAGTTTGATCATCTACTTCCCAGCCTTCATTTCAGACCTGCCAGGTCTACACACACCCAGACATTAAGTCTTATTAAAGATACTTCACCATGACAACAGCGAGTTAGAAAGAGACCTCTGCCAAGAAAGATGGCACAACACACAATGTATTCAGTATGAGGCACACCTTAGCTTTGGAATTCTCATCTTATTCGGGCTAGGTTTATGAGGAGATCTTGTGGAGAGGCAGTAAGTTAAAGCCTCTGGGAACCCATGATGCTATGCTTAGCATATTTAATGTGGTTCTAACCTGCAATATGTGCAACTTACACATAAATGAACACAGAAGGGATAGTCAGTGGGGGACAAAGACAGCATTTCAGGGTACCCATACCAATGATAGCTGCAGAGGAGCCAGGAGGTGTAGGGTGGAGTTTCCATGCAGTTCGTTCCTGAAGTTCTTGGCCAATTTATAGTTTCCCATTTTTCCCATCTCAGGAGAAATCAGTTGAGAAATGCATGAGATAGAAACCAGTTCTCTGACTCGTGTAGGAATCTGGGAGAAACAATCAGTTAGCCAGCTCAGCTCACTGCTGAGAAGGAAGCCCTAGCAATCCAGAAGCTAGCAGGCCAGCTTTGGGAAGGGAAGTTGAGGGCCCATTTCCACCACAAGATGGATGTGTACAGAATCCTGGTTCTTAGTATCTCCTACCACAGGTATGGGGCTGGTTTAAGGGCCCATGAGCTATTTAAGTCAAACAAATATCCCTTCATTTTTATGTGGACTGCCACAGTTTGAAACTGTAATGTCCCCCACATGCTCACTTGCTGGAACACTTGATCTTCCAGCTGGTGGCGCTGTTTGAAAGACAGCATAGCTTTTAAAAGTTGGAGCCTGGATGACAAAAGTAGGTCACTCGGGTAACGACTTTGAAGGTCATATCTACCTCTGGTTCTGACACGGCTCTCCCTGGCACCCATGCAGCCTCTATACCACCATGTAGACAGGCCTCCAAGACCTGTGTCCATCACCATGAAAGACCTGCTTCTTAAACCACGCCTGCCACATAATGCTCTAAACCATGAAACCCAAATAGCCGTTTAGCCAATCGGGCGGTTTCTAGCAGGTGTTTTTGTTGCATAGATGCAGAAGCGACCCCTCCATGCAATTCATGTACAAACCCTCTGAGCTCCCGAACACAAAAGTCCTGGGAGCAAAATAAATATTCAGATCTGCCATTTGAATAACTGTTGCTAGGTTTCCCTGTTAACCTCATTAGAGTCAAATGAAGCAAGTTTTCAAAATATTCACTAGAATTTTCCAGGGTTTGAATATTCACTCCGGGCCACAACTCTGCAAATACTTTGATTTAATGCATCAGAAGGCAGTAATGCCATGGAACGTGGGATCAGAAACGTGTCTACCGACTGAATTACCAAAAGCTGAGTCGATATCAACCGTACAGCACCACCAAAGTGAGCATAGAGAAGTTGGCATGGATGGATAAGGAAGAAAGCCTGGACAAAGTCAGATTTATCCTAGCAGCTGCTGACCTGGGGAGCCATCAGCCACCTGAGTGGTGATTCCGGAATGCCCAGGCATGCACGACCTCAGGGCAGCTGGCTCTCAGCCTCCCCCATCAGACTAGTCATGGCTGTGGCTTTGTGAAGCCCACGTGACCTCACTCAAGGTCCAATCCAAGACCCAGCTGAACTCCCATCAGTTCCCAGTCTTGGCCTTGCTGCCTGCTGAGGTGTTTGCTGGCTGTTGGGAAGACTCGGGGTTCACACGGGGATGCTAAGGTAGCTGAAGTTGGCAATGTGATACTCCCTCTGCCCCTGTCACTCCCTTCCTGTGTACCTCCAGTCTTTAGGGGTTTGCCTCTGGTTCTCCCCTCTCATGTGACTCTGAACCCCAGGTCCTTCCTTCCTTCCCCAAGCTGAGTAGGGGTAGTTACAGCTTCCTCACTCACTGCATGCTCTCGAGTTTCACTTCTGTGCCGTGGAGAAAACAAACCTGTCTTCTTCACTTGCATGGACTATGGAAAAGACCACAGCTTGAGGCATAGATGTAGCATCAGTGTGCAACACGGGGAGGGTAGCACACCCAAGACTTGCCCCGGAGGGAGGAGAGGTTGCTCCACAAACACTCCAACTTTTCAAGAGAAGAAAATAGCAGATGGATTCGTAGGTGTGTGGTGTTACAAGGCTCTACCATAAAGGGAGCTCTTTGTGGCTAAGCCAGACCCTATTTAATATTGTCTCAGCTGACTTGGCTGTCCTGACAAGCCAGCACAGGTGAGGGTGGAGAGGCTGATCACAGAAGTGAAGGATTTGATACCGTAGAGGTTAGACGTTTAAGGTATCTCTGGCTGACCTCTCTTGGATCTGCAAAAACAGAGCTACCCATAGGAACTGTCCATCTCACCTCACAGTTGAGTCAGTCTCATGCTGAAAGGTGAATTTAGTCCAGAGGGGCACACAGGGAATGGCATATTTCTATCATAGAAGAGACCAGACACAACGACACCACATAGCCAGGGATAAGGGAGGAGGTCACATGAACCATACAGACCAAATTTCATCCTAAAGTGAGATAAGCTGGGTGAGAGGTCCATTTTTTCAGTTTGGTGAGAGAAACAGCCCTGTACTCTTGACACTGTAAACCCCATGTGTGCACCCCATGGGAAAGAAGAATTAGTGGTTCTGGGTTTACAGGTGACCCCAGTAGAAATGATGGTACAGTCCCAGCATCCTAGACAACGGTGGTTACATGCAACTCATGTCTCACTGGACATGTATCCACCACTTTCTTACCCCAGTAACAGAGCCAGCAAGAGCAAAGGCAAGCAGGCAAAATCAAAGCTCCTTTCTCTGGCCTCTTTTATCTGGGTTGCCACTTGATCAATAGAATACACTGAAGGGAATCCTCAAGCTTTCCTGGACCATCTGAGTGTAAATCCTGCCCATCGAATGACTACACCTATGATGGACTAAATGTTTTTGAAAGAAAAATCCAGCCAGGCATGGTGGCTCACACCTTTAATCCCAGCACTAGTAAAGTATAGGTGGGCAAATCTCTGTGAGTTCAAGGCCAGCCTTGTCTACAAAGAGAGTTCTAGGACAGCTAGGGCAGTAATACAGAGAAGAGAGAGAGAGAGGGAGAGAGAGAGAGAGAGA
>NC_022017.1:23047649-23054731 GCF_000317375.1 Microtus ochrogaster | reverse complement strand
AGGAGAAGGAGAAGGAGGAAGAGGAGGAGGCAGGTCATGGAGCTTCATGTGGTAGTGCCAGAGAGCCACTAAAGCCAGGCAATGAGTAGCAAAGTCCAAGTCCTTGTTAGGAGATCCTGGGAGGTCATTGAGTGAGGCTGTAAAGACTGGAAAGATCAGGCTACCCATGCTCCTGGATCCCAGATGATTACATTCTTAGTCCAAGATGCTGAACATGGATCTATAGAATTCAGTATTTGCCATGCTGGTTTTTGGTCTTGCTTTAGTCATTTTTTTTTGCTATATCCCAATGCTTCCCTTTTCAAATAGAAATATGTCTTCTCTGTTTCGTTATGTGTTGGAAGTGTGTAAGTTGTGTGTTTGTATATTTGTTTCTTGATTTTACAGGAGCTCATAGTTGAAAGATTGCCTTGAGTATCAGATAAAACATGGGCTTTGAACTTTTAAACAGTTGAAATTATTAAGGCTGTGGAGAAGTTTTTCTTTTCTTTCCTTGCTTTGAAGTTGGATTGCATTTTGCATTATGAGATGGACATGAGACTTTGGCATAAGGCATGGAAGATTGTGATTTAAAGTATTGTGTTTTGGTGTCGAGCTGAAATGGGATGGAGCTGAGCTGATTAAACTTACCTGGGAAGCAGGCCTCTTGACATGCTCGTGGGGGTATCTTCATCACTGTGGGCATCACCATCCCCTAGGTTGGGATCTTGAACTGTGTGAAAAAGAGAAAGGGAGCTGAGCAAAACCATCCACCTCTCTTTGCTTCATAGCTATGGCTATAATGTGACCTTCTACCTAAAACCCCTCTCACTATGATTTCCCTGCCATGACAGGCTGTGTCCTCAAGCTGTGTGCTGGATTCAGCCCTTCCTCCTATCTTCCTTATCCTCCTGTCAGGGAATTTTAATCACATTTGGAAAAGAAACTAAGGCAGTCTTCCTGTACTTGCATATCTAAACAGGGCGCCATCTTGAATCTTTTTTCTTTGGGAAGAACTGGATCTTATGGATGTGCTTCTTAAAACCACAGGTCACGCATCCTTGTCTTTTTCTTGACGACAAATAGGGAAAGAGTAATGCTGACCCCAAGGCTACATCTCCTCCATGTGCTTTGGATGAGGAATGTTGAACCCCATTTCTTTCTGAAGATGATAGTCTCATCAGTGTGGGCGGTGAGGATTTGACAGGGCTTTGGTGGAAGCAACTGGGATGTCAGCACTATCTGGAGCCTGTACTGAGTAGTGAGAAGGAGCGAGCCTGAGGAGGTCTGTCTGTCCAGCTCCCCTGTTGCTCCTCACCCTCCAATGCCTCCTAATAGATGACACCAAATGCAGCATGCTGCCTAGAAAGAGGCCCAGAGCCCGGGTGTGGCCTCTACTGGCAACCAAAGGAGCAGCCCTGCCAGCCATCCCTGAGAAGATGTAGGCACAAACTGAACTCTGATTGGATGCCCAGAGTGAGCCAGAGACTATGTGCAGGGTCATCTAGCAGGTGGCTATCATGAACTCTCAGGATTTAGGCCCCACCGCTCTGCCTGGTGCAGACAGGCTGGCTGGGGGCTCTGATCAGCTCCATGTCTCATAGGCAAGCCTGATTAACTTCCGCAGGCTGCCCTGTTCTCAGCCTGTAAAGCTGCCTTTCCCACTGGCCCCATTCACGTTCTGCAGAGAAACGTCCTGTGATTTTTATCACAGACAGTGCCCCTTCCCCCAGAAGGAATCTAGGAGTTCTGGGAGGAATCCAGCTTCTACCAGACAACCGAAATTCAGTATTTTGTTATTGTTGTTGTTTTTTTTATTTTTGTCAAAAATGGATCAATTAAGGAGGACATACTTTTAACATGTGGTGGGTACTTTGCCCATTTACATCTAAGGCATGCCACAGTTGACCGGAGTTAGGGACAGAAGAACAGGTTTCCTCCTGGTTTGGTTGCCCATTCCTGACCTGCAATGGCTGAAATTCATTGTTAACTTGACAGGATCTAGACTCAACTAGGAGACAAGGCTCTGGACTTGTCTGTGAGGGAACTTCCGGATTAAGCTGACTCAAGTGGTAATGCCCACCATGAATAGAGGTGGCACCATTCCATGCGCTGAAGCCCTGGACTAAATGAAAATGAGTACCAGTGTTCACCCATCTCTGTTTCCAGACCGAGAATGCCCTGTGACATCACTACCTCACACTCCTGCCTCCTTACCCTCCATCATAATAAACTTTGCCCTCAAACTACCTCAAGCCCTTCCTGAAGCTGTTTCTGCTGAGTATTTGGTCACAGCAGTGAGAAAAGCAACTAAGCCATGGCCCAACCCTGGGCCCACAAGAGGCAACAAGAACACCTTAAGACACACACCTATCAGCAATGGCGGAACTCACCTGTTTCCCAGTATCCATGGTTACACACATTCCTGAGAAGCACTACTGTCTTACTGCACCTAGAGACAGGCAACACAAAGGACATGGGGTGCCTTGGCAGCCTAAGCACTGACAAGACTCATTTCTGCTGAGATTGTAATGGTTGCCAACTGTGTCTTCAAATCAGACCATTTTTTACAAAGATGGTAATGGGCCCAGAGGCCCTCGGTGCAAAATAGAGCCCTCCGCTTTGGCCAGTTTTGCGTTGGTCCCAAAATAGCTGCGCGCTGGTCATCTCTCCCACGCTACCGTGTTCATCTGGATTCAATTACATCTCTGCATATTTCTGGGCCGCTGGTTTATCATGTGAGGATATAATTTAAGAGTGATCTGCACCTCACATTCCATATTTAGGAAAAAAAATTAAGTCAAAAGTAATGAATGCCACTCGTCTCTCTATGGCCATGTGCAAGGCATTTGGGCCCTTTAAATTCTTTATTGAGGGCAGAGTGATGAGGCTAAGGGGACAAGAGACATTAGTGGGTCTGTGCTCACATTACAGGGCCAAACCCTCCATTACCGTGGATCCCTGGATATTCAGAAAAGCTCCTGGCTCCACCCGGGTCTGAGATAATGTATCCCACAGTTTAGATGCATTTTCAATTTAAGATGTATTTTAAAGCAATTCACAATTTATAGACAACTGTAAATCAGAGCATTAAATTAATAGCATAATGAATATGGTGTAGCCAGCTTTTTGTAATGCAAATGAGTTTATTTTCCTTTATTTTATGTGCTAAACAGTCCCTGCACTTTTGAAATGAATAAAAATCGATGTTTTTAAAGTACTATGTCTCCATAGTAGATGTCAACAACCCACAATATCTTTGCACCAGCATGCAGCTGGAAAGAAGCAACAACTGGTCTCACACCTGGGTGAGGTTGGCAGCTGGTCATATAGCTGGGAGAGGGGAGCAGCTGGAGAGGGGAACAGCTGTTCATGCAGCTGGGAGAGGAGAGCAGCTGTTTATACAGCTGGTCATATAGCTGGTAGGGGAGAGCACCTGGTCATCCACCTGGTACAGGGGGACAGCTGGAAGGGGCATAGAGCTGTGGGAGAGGAGGCAGCTGGTCATACAGTTGGGAGAGGGAGCAGTTGGTCATATCGCTGGGAGAGGGGGCAACTGGTCATATATCTGGGGGGGCAACTGGTCATACAGCTGGGAGAGGGGAGCAACTGGTCATACAGCTGGGAGGGGGGAACTGGTCATACAGCTGGGAGAGGGGGCAGCTGGTCATACAGCTGGGAGAGGGGGGCAACTGGTCATACAGCTGGGAGAGGGGCAGCTAGTCATACAGCTGGGAGAGGGGGTAGCTCATCATACAGCTGGGAGAGGGTCAGCTGTCATACAGCTGGGAGAAGGGGTAGCTGACATACAGCTGGGAGAGGGGGCAGCTGGTCATACAGCTGGGAGAGGGGGCAGCTGGTCATACAGCTGGGAGAGGGGCAGCTGGTCATACAGCTGGGAGAGGGGCAGCTGGTCATACAGCTGAGAGAGGGGGCAGCTTTCATACAGCTGGGAGAGGGGGCAGCTGTCATACAGCTGGGAGGAACAGTAGCTGGTTACATGCCTGTGCAAGGCAGCAGCTGGTCACAAATCTGGGAGAAGAAGCAGCACATCCCAAACCCCGGGCACAGCTGCAGCTGGTCACACATCTCCTTTAGGTTTAGTTCCCTTCAGAGGGGGTGGAGGCTGATGCAGCACTTAAGAGGCGAGGCCCTGGGCAATCTGCTTCATAAGCAGTCACGAGGAAGGTGGTGAGCTTGGAGAGGAGTGGATAGTTGGACCACTGAGAAACATGATGGACAGCATGAATGAGCCTTCCTGGCTTCCAGTGGGCAGCAAGCAGGGTGACGAATAAGGGTGGGTGATCTGTCGGGGTCCTTAGTTTCCAAGGCTGGGAGTTTCCACAGCCTGATATCAAATCCTCCTTGAAGTGCTGTCACCACATCCGGATAAAAGGGTCCTCAGTGCATTGCTGTGGAACCTTGCCTGCTTCGACAAGGTAGGCGCTAGCAGCTGTAACCTTCCCCAGACCTGACTGTACCCTCCCAGCATCCCAGCTGTTGTGGGAATCCCGTTGCTCATTAGAGTGTCAGCATGCCATATTGGCTGGTCTCAAGACCAGAGACCCTATGAAGCCTTGTCTCAAAGAACACTGCTTGGGGTCCCCACCTTCTCTTCCTGTAGTCTTAGCGGTACTAGTGGCATCACAGGGACATGCCAGAGCTCAGCACCTGGCCAGCACTGTTTCATGGGCACTGTGCCTGCTCTGGCCCTTCGTTCATCTTCCATGTTTATGCATATCAAAGAACATATGGGCATGAACTTTAGACCTCTCGGAATTACTGTCCTCAGACAAGATCAGGGAAGTCAGCGGCATTGACTGGGTCCATGCTCCCTGTGTAGGACAGGCACTGGTGTCCACGAGTTCTAGTATTGCTTTACACGTGGGAGGAGGCTCCTGTAGACAGAAGTGCTCTTACATAGAAAGAATCAATAGTAGGTTTTAAATAACATGTCTTTGAACAGAGAGGCAAGGCTGTGATTGACCCATTGTCAACAATGGAGCGGGACTGGCAGGAGTTCCCCAACCTAGTCCTCACCAACTTCCCAAGACTCTGCTGTGAGCTGTGCAATCAACTGTGCTTAAAATAGACATGTTCCTTCCAGAACTCCCTGCTTGTGGTAGTTTGAATTGGAACCCATAATCGCACAGGGAGTGGCACTATTAGGGGGTGTGGCCTTGTTGGAGTGGGTGTTGTCTTGTTAGAGGAAGTGTGTGACTGTGGGGGAAGGTTTGAGGTCTCATGTTTGTGTAAAATACCACCCAGTGTCTTAGACATCTTTCTGCTGCCTGCAAGATGTAGGACTTCGAGCTCCTTCTCCGGCACCATGTCTGCCTGCACACCACCAAGTCCCACCATGATGATAGTACAATGGACCTCTGAACTGTAAGTGAACCATTCTCTTATAAGAGTTGCCATGGTCATGGTGTCTCTTCACAGCAACAGAAACCCTAACTAAGACACTGTTCTTGCTGTCAGCTTCCAGACCGGAGGGGACATGCCATTTCAGACAAGGCCAGATTCACGAGTTCCATGTGGGTTCTATATGCTGCGAACCCTCAGGTGGGCACCAGAGGTCTGGAGAACAAGTACCCAGACCAGCTGCCTCCCAGCTCCTGACAGAGGGCCAGCCTTGGCAACCTGCTCACTCCTATCTTCCATGAAAACTTCCCAACCTCAGCTACAGCCATGGTGCTCCCTAGACCTGAGCACAGGAGCGTCAAGGCTGGCAGGGATCTGGAGGTCAGTCTTCCCAGCATGTCCCCACTGTGATGGACAGGAACCTGAAACTACCCCATACCTGGTGTGTGTGGCCTCCAATAAGACCCCCACTTAAGGTTTTCCCTAGGGGTCTCATTCAGTGCTGGGGCCCATACCTTTGAAGCCCACTACTGTGTTAATGCAGATTTGTTCTGCATGGGATCACGTGATGAGCCTCCCTATGTGTAAGGGGGTGCAGCCTGTCAAAGCTGAGCAGAGCCCGGAGGTGGTGCTCGTTATGGATTTGTCTAATGGATATTCATTATTTTATTCATCTCCTTATCATGAAGCTATGCAAATAACTGTACCATGGCTCTAGTCCTAAGAAAAATGAATTATGAAAGAATGACCCAAGGGAGGAACGTGCCTCCCCAACCAGGATCACGTGGGGCAGACTGAACTCCTGGGCCACCTCTGATCTCCAAGGGTCTGGGAGGACAGAGCCTCTGACCTCTATGCAGCATGACAGAGCCAGTCACGGTCATCCCCCACAAGTCCAGGTTCCCTTAGGCCAGAATACAGAGACCATGAAACCTGTGTGTGGAGTCTCTCATCTTTACCATTTGCTATGTGGTGGTAGCCACAGAGAGAACTGGACACAAGCATGCCAACGGCAGAAGTTCATGGATTCCCAAGGATCCTCACCTAGATGTCACCTGTGCCTCTCCTTAAGTTGCTTCACACTGGGATCACCTGGCCACAGAATTTGGTCCCCAAGATCAGAATCATTCAGACAATCGTGTGATTCCAGTATCCAGCATAGTGCTGGACACTGCAGAGGTACCTGGGGGAAAAGATCATTTGTGTATTTGAGTTGGATGGTAACTGTGGGAAGGATGGGTTCTGGAGCTGGCCATCATGTGGAGAGCAATCTCTCAACCCAGAACACAGGAAGCAGGCCTGGTGAGGATGCTGCATGGAGTGAGGGCACTCAGAGCCTCTCTGCCCACCCTGGATTCCTAAGTGAGCAAGGGTTCAGCTAGGGGTTTAGCTTAGACCCAGATCTCTGGCACGGAAAAGCGTGTGGTGAAAATACACAGAGAAACTCAATCAATGGGAGGGCACAGGGACTCAACCAATAGCAGCTCAGAACATGACTTGAGTCTCAGCCTGCTCTGTCCTTTTATGTTAGTTTGGCTTCCTCTCACTTCAGCTACATCATTTGGATAGAGGATGAAATTGGAACTGATTGTGTAGATGTGCAGTGTGGACCAAAGTGAACATCCAATACAAACCTCATAGACGCCATGAGTCTATGTGCAGGCAGAAGCTGTGGGGCAGGACACACTGTGTGCTGTAGAGGGGAGGTGTGGGGCAGGACACACTGTGTGCTGTAGAGG
>NC_022017.1:23043210-23047178 GCF_000317375.1 Microtus ochrogaster | reverse complement strand
GAGAGCTATGGAGCAGAACACAGGGTGTGTAGTAAACAGGAGCTGTGGTCTCCATGCCCCCTCACTGCTTTTGTTCACCGGGGCTGCCTGAGACCACAACACTGGCTGGCAATGTAAGCATCAGTCTGGGGTAGAAAGTTTGGGGCAGCAGTTGGCAGCATCAGTGTTTAGCAAGGACTTTCCTGAGGGCTAGACAGCCATCTTCTCACTGAGAGTTCCCAAGGCCGAGCAAGTTCTCAGATGTTTGATGGACATGCCAGTCCTAATAAGCTGGAACAGCACCGCCACCTTTCATAATCACGTCTACTCTCCAGATATGACCGTGATGCATCAGAGAGTCAATATTGAAGTAGGAGGTGACCAATGCTGGGTCTGGAACACTCTTCCAGGGATGTCAGCTTTCCTAAGCTTTTGATGAAAGTTAGAGGATGGAGGATGCTTTGAGAGTAGAGAAAAAGAGAAGGGGATGGGAGAGAGGTCGAAAGAGAGGGAGAAAAAGGAGAAGAGAGAGGGAGGGGCAGAAGGAGTAAAAGGGATTGAGAAAGAAAGGGAGAAAGAAGGAGGGAGAGAGAGGAGAAGAGAGAAGGGGCAGAGGGAATGAAAGAAAGGGAGAAATGGAGGAAAGAGAGAGAGATTACCAGCAGTGGCCATACGGCTCATATGTTCAGGAGGTAAAAGACAGACCACGTAGCTATGATCCAGAAGCCTGACAATAGTGTGTGTGGTGGTTGACTTTAAATGTCAACTCGACAGAGAATTATAACGGGGAACTGCCATCATGGGCTGGTCTGTAGGCATATCCATGGAGGGTTGTCTTAATCAGGGAAGACCCAGCCTGCCACGAGCAGCATTACTCTTGCACTAGTTAGGAAACAGAACTGATAGAAGGTGGGATTTATTAGAGTGGCTTGCCATCTGCGGTTGGGGTAATCTAACAACGGGGCTGTCTCCCAAGCAGTAGACCGAGTTGTTGTTCAGTCCATGAGACTGGATGACTAGCATCAAATCTGGTGCTAGATTTCTAGGGAAGGCCTAGAGGGCTGCCAATCTCCAGTCTGTATTGGAATCCTAATGAGTATGTCCCAACACCAGTGGAGAATGTCTCAACAGAAGCATCAACCAGCTTGCTAGTGGGAGTGAGGTAAAGAAGGCAAAAGAAAAAGCTCCCTTTTTTCCATGCCTTTTCATTTAGGCTACCACCAAAAGCTGTGGCCCAGAGTTAGAGTAGACCTTCCCACCTTAAATTATCCACTTAAGGAAATCCCTCATAGGTGTGCCTGTCTGCCTGGGTCTCAGTTGATTGTGGATGTAGTGAAATTGACAACCAGTGTTTGCCATCACATGCCCTACACAGGGGTTCCTGTGCTGTGTGAGTAGAGATACAGAGGTGAGCACAAACAACAAGGGAGCACACATGTATTCATTCTTGCTCTGGCTCTTGTGAGGCTACCTAGAGTTCTGCTTTGTCTTCCTCACAATAACAGGCTGGACTCTGGATTTGTAAGTCAAATAAATAAGCCCCTTTCTCCCTTAGGTGGCTTTCATTCTGTCATAGTAGCTGAAATGAAGCTAGACCAGCGTGTCTGAGGGTGGAAGTGGCTAGCCAGTGGGAGTCCAGGTGGGCTTTAAGCCAACCTGTGAGTATCAGAAACCATGAGCCAGGTGGGAACAGCCAGGAAGAAGTCCCAGCTCCACCCACTTCGAGCCAGCCATGGAACCCACTATTTCATAGTGACCCTGGCCATGGAGTTGGGATGCTGGGAGGACCTCGGAACCCCTAAAGCTTAGGGCTGGTGATAATTTTACGGGCAATACATCATATCACACATGAGAAGAATTCATAACAGGGAGATGAAGAAAAACAATTTATTAATGTTAATAAATCCTCCAATAAAACTTCCAGGAGGACCTATGGTGATAAATTGAATAATTACGAGTGTAATTATGACTAACTAGAAGTGTAATTTCATGCTAATGCAATAATAATGACACAAAAGTGTAGATCATGAATTTTAACTGCTTCTTTATTTCACATTTCCACAAGTCTGGACCCAAAAAAAAAAAACCCTCTCAGAAATCTGATCAAATTATGGTTGACTGAGAAAGAGAAAGTGCTCTTGGATGAAATAGACATGGCTTTGATTATCTTTACTGGACTGCAAAATGGTCTCATGCTAATTAGGATCCTGAAGACACTTAGTGCTGTGAGCAGGTGATCACAGAACAGCCGTTTTCTAGTCAAAAGCCCCCGATGAGTGCAGCTCTCAGGGTCTGGAGAAGGATGCAGTACCAGGGAGAAGGAAGGGATAAAAGAAAAGATACATTTTACCTTGAAAAACCCTTAGGAGAACAGGGAGCTCTGGGAGTGGATAGGGATGTGACTGCAGGAAGCGTAGCTCCCCAAAACCCATTAGATCCCAAGACAGCCCAGATAAGCCAGGCACCTGAACTGGACAGTGAACAGTGGAAAGGTAGATGGTTTAGGCAGCTCCCTGCAGGCTGGCCACGGGGCCCAGGCATCAAGATTTCATGTCTTGGTGTCTGTTCTAAGATCTCTCATTCTTGATGACTAAATAGAACGCTAAGAATCACGCTTGAGCCAAGAAAGAGCTCCATTGTGGGCAAAAGGCCCTGCATGTCCCTGGGCTTTGAGAGAGCCACTTGCCCCCCCCCACAATGCATCAAAGGCCAAGCCCAGTCTGACAGTTCTTAAGCCAGTTATGTAGGAACACTGGGTGCATGTCCCTGACCCAAAGGACTCGGAAGGTTCTGCTAGGAGCAGTCCCATTGTGCGTGGCCACCTCTCCTGGTGGTCACATGCAAATCTCTTGCCATGGGTCCATAAGTATTTAGTTGTTCTTGGTTCCGCCTTGCCCCTTCTACAGCAGCAGAGATTTCCTCCTCTATATGGCTTGGTTCAGATGGGAATGGCAGCCTCCACTTTAAGAAGTGGACAAATGGCACCCCACATTGTTACACTCCCCTAGGCACGCATGAATCTCAGTTGTCAGGCTTTCTCCCTAGGGTCCTCTCAGACTCATTCTGATGGGCTGTGGCCTCACAGTGGCTCAGCTTGCTTCTCCCCAGGGGCAGGGATGGGAACTAATTTCCGTGTGCTGTTTGCTGCTCTTCGTGTATCTTCTCTATTGATCAGCTTATGAATATCTTGTTCAGTTTTTGTTGGGTTGTCTTCTTATTGAGTGCTGGGGGTAGGGGGGGGAGAGGAGACATCTACTCAAGGTCTGTGTGCATTTCCTCAATGGTACACCTTCTCAATGCTTCCCCCTTATCTCAGCCCGTCTTTCAACTCTGCTAATGATTCCTGGAGATCAGAAGTTCCTTTATTTTAGTAAAGTTCTATCTTTCCATGTGTTCTTCGACAGATTTTACCTTTCAGTGATGCAAGGTTTTTTCCTACATAAAGTTACAGAAGTTTCAGAGTCTACCTTCTGTATTTTAGGCCCTGACCCATTTTTGAATTAGGTATAGATGGAACTCTTTTTTCCCCCCTTTCTGCATGTTTATGCCAACTGTCCCAACACACCGTGTCTTGGAAGACAACCCTTTACTTACTGAATTGTTTTCGCAGCTTTGTCAAAATCTTCTGTTCACATATGTTCGCATCTATTTCTGTACCATCTGCTCTGTTCTGCGCAGAGAGAGAGAGATCTATTTCCAACATCGTCCTTCTCCTGCCCAAAGTTGTTTGGGATACCCAAGTTCCTCTGCTTATGGGAAGTTGGAGATAAACCAGCCAGTTTCTAGGAACAGGCTGGCTAGGACATCCTCTGGAGCCCAATAGGCTCTATAGATCAGCAGAACTGACGTAAGAGCAATTATGAGAGTCTCAAGTTCATTATCTCTGGTGTTCTTCCCTAATTTCTCTGAGTGGGGCCAGAGAGATTTCAAAATGGGTAAGGTACTGGTTGCCAGGCCTAAGGACCTGAGTTCAATTCCTGGAGCCCACA
>NC_022017.1:23032871-23042700 GCF_000317375.1 Microtus ochrogaster | reverse complement strand
CACACACACACACACACACACGGGATGGGGAGCTAAGTTACTGTAGGTTAGTGTCTGCATTTAACACTTTCTAGCTTGTAATCTTACGTGCTTCATTTACTCTTCCAGCCTCAGTCTCCTTATCTGTAAAATGGGTTGACACACTCTATGGGGTTAGGGACAAATAGAGACACTGATTCTAATATAACTAGTTCAGAATGCTGGAGTCAGGCCTTACCTCTACCATTTTCAGCAGCGTCATCTTCCTTTGCCAAAAGCCTTTCTTTGCTAAACACTATGCACATAAAGTCACAAGCTAGAAAATGCGGTTTGATGCTGAGCAGAAGTGTGGGTGCAAACGTCTGTCTTACTCTTAGAAGGATCTCATCATCTCTTTCGCCCCAACATTAGTTATGTTGAGCTCAGATGCCTGTTTTCAGCTTTCTGAGAATCTTCTTCGTGGAGATGCCTTCAGTTCTACTGGGGGCTTTCTTTCCTTTCCCATTGATTAATAATATCTTTGTGTACTCTCACCTTTATCCATGGCTAATGTGCTGAGTTCCGTTAACTGGCCTTCAGATGTTCAGCCACCCAAATCTAGCAACAATCTACTCCTTGTTTCTATATGCTAAGACTACATTTGGAACCTCTCTCTGTCTCTCTGTCTCTGTCTCTCTGTCTCTGTCTCTCTCTCTCTCTGTGTGTGTGTGTGTGTGTGTGTGTGTGTGTATGTGTAAAGGGGCTGGTCCAAGCTTTTCTTTCTCTTACCTGTCTTCCTTCAGATTTGTGACACAGCAATGCCGGTCCTTCTGGCAATGAGGTGAGGTCCTTCCCCTGTAGTGAGGAGGAGGGTCAAATGGGCGACTCAGCATCCTGGGAGTCTCTGGGATTTGCTGGGGAGGCTGTCTGTTCTGGAGCTCTCCTTGATGAGAATCTTTTTGCAGTAGCAGAGAGATGCTGTTGTTTCTCTGTTGTCTGGCACACCATCACTCTACCCTGCTTCTAGCTGGCGGCTTGGTTTCTTCTGGTTCATCAGGCTTAATTTTATCTTGTCTTTATAGTTTCTAGAAGTCACTAAATAAGATAATTTTTTTTGCAACAGGGTGTGAATTGCTGAAGTCCCCTTAAGACCTGTTCTGGCACCAAAAGGACAACAGTGGTCTATGGTATCTGTATTCTGTTAAAAATACATTTCAAATTTCCCTTTAGAATTTTTTCTTTTATAATTTCATCTCCAAATATTTGAGAAGTTTTGAAGAATGCTTTTCTTGCTGGTCCCTAGCTTAATTTCACTTTCATTCGCAGACAGCTTTTGTATGACCTCAATCCTTTTCAGTTTACAGACATTTTTCAGGATCTATAACATTTTGTCTCGGTGAAGTTCTCAAATTTCAACAAGAGCATGGCTGTATTTTCAGATGTTCATTTCCCAAGCCCTCTCATTTAGATTCCTGTATTGATGCTACCGTGAAGCTTCTTGACACTTATTGAGAGAATAGTTTGGAAACTTCACTCTAATTGTAGAAAGTTTAAAAAGAACATTTACTGTATTGGCGTTTCCTCTTCGAGGCTTGAAGCATCCTCTTTAAGTGTGCAGAAGATTAGGGTTGTCTCAGGGTTTGGAGAACCATCCTTATCCTGACAAAACCACACAGTCCAGGTGATGTTTGTTGTATGGTGTGAACTACACCAGAGCTGGCATGTAATATCTAGGTTCATTATCTCTTTAACCATAGCCTCTCTGTGTATGAAGTCTTTGGGTCATGCTTTTTAAAGATTTGTTTTAACTTCTTATTTATGTGTATGTTTGGTGTGTGTGTGTGTGTGTGTGTGTGTGTGTGTGTGTGTGTGTACTCCTGAGTGCAGTGCCCATGGAGGCCAGAAGAGGGCATTGGATCCTCTGGAGCTAGAATCATAGATAGTTGTGAACCATGGATGCTGTTGGAAATTAAGTCTGGGCCCTCTGCAAGAGCAGAACTTGCTCTTAACTACTGAGTCATCTCTCCAGTCCCTGTGTCTTGCTCTTTAAAACCAACTCTCTTTTCATTCTCACCACTCACGTTTACTGTCAATATCAATGCTCTTGTATCCATCTTTCCTAGCTTTCTTTCTTTTTACTCCTTCTTAGGCCTTTGGTGTTGGTCAATCGCCTTCTAATTCCCACCATCTCAGTCGCCCAGGTCTTTGACTGCCTTGCTGTCTGCAACGGGGCTAACACTAGGAGCATCTGACTCCCCCTCATCACAGCATATGTGCTGTACCACTCACAGGCAATGCAGAAACAGGCAGTTCTTTCCCACCAGTGTGCGCTTTAGTCATAACTGTGCCTTTGCGTTTCATCTGTGCAAGGCAAAGATCACACCTGGGAATTTGCAACATCAGTGAGGAAACTCAGCCTGCGCTTGATGACGCGTGTCACCTTCCACTCCATGCCTGATGCACACTAAAGTGACAGGGACCCCACCAGGATGGCTCGTGCTCGCTACGGGTCCTCTACTTTATCCCCTAACTATGCTCCTCCTCTCTATACTACAGTTGTGATTTTTTTTTTAGTAATGCATTTTTACCCACAGATTCAGAGTTAAATGTTCTATGTCATTCTACAAGCGAGGAAGTAAACTATAAACCTGGAGAGCTTGCAAAGATGAAGACTCTTTCCTGACCTGGAGGCTGACTCTGTACCACAAAGATGTTATCATGCAAATGTCCCATGTCTGTCAAGTGGGCCAGATGAAGGATGAGGACAGATTTGAGCAAAGGGGGCAGTATCTTCTTCCGTAGGAAAAGTCTCCCATACATCACAGTCTCTTCTCAAAGCAGTGACTGTCTGATGCACCATGCCAGATTCTCCTGCCTCCCACTACACCCCCATTTTCTTGGATGGGACCCTGAAACCACATGCTTTTGCCCAGAGCTGGTCTGGGAGAGCCCCCCCCCCCCAGTGGCTGTGCAAGCAGGATTGCTCTACTTTAGTGGCTTTCTCATTTCTTCTTGTCTTAAGGAACCCTAGTGTCAACCCTGTCAATATTTTTCTAGAAGCTGCTCTCTGTGCTGACGAGGATTCACAGAGACACTCATTAACAAAACCTGTGAAAGGGACTCGCCACATGGACAGCTGAGCTGAAGCTCCGGAGCAGCTGACAACCGCCGCCACCAGTTTGCAAGGCTGCGTGTGTGCAGAGTGAAGAAAAACATCACAGACAAGTGGGGACTTGGAAACTGCTACCCGTGTTTTTAATGTCAGATCACCCAGACCCTGCTAATGGTCGGTACCCTGGAGCCTCAAAAGCACATACCACCCAAGCGAAGCTACAGAGCACTGGCCTGACTCCACTCTATCCCCAGAGCCTCAAGGGCTCAAGGGTATCGATGCTGGAATAGTCTAAGACTCTCTTCAATGGTACCCCCCCACCCCACATTACAGAGATGTAAACTAGGCATGGCTGGTACTACTCAGTCTTTGGCTAGGAACACAGACGTAGGTGAGGCCCAGAGACCGGGACACAGACAGTGTCAAAACAGGCAGACACAAAAAGCAGGCATCACTCAAAAGAAAACAGCCCTTTGTGTGAGAGCAAGGTCTTTAGCGACCTAGAAACTTCAAGAGAAAAACTGAGAACTTTTAGAACTTGGGGGAGTTTTGTGGTTTGACTCAGCACTCAGGAACACTTCCAGTAAGAAAGCTAAGGTTTATCAGAAACTGCATGGCTGTCCTCCCCATGGACAATCGTCATAAACAAGTTAGCTGTGTATCAGTAAAATCACAGTTCTATCAAAAGCACACAGAAGGGGGTAACATGCAGACGGTGATGCTGAAGAAGCAGTGACAGTCAGCCATGGTCCCTCTCCCTTAAGGCATCCACAGGATTCTGACAATAACTGTACTCTTGAGAGTGACTGCCGAATGCCCAGGACCCAGGGTGAAACTGTGATTACCGAGGGTGAGTGATTCACACATGGGAACGGTGAAGACACACCTCTGCACCTGCTACCTGTGTCCCCACTGCCAGAGACCGAAGTATGCCCTTCTTTTCATGGGCTGAGACCTTCACTGCTACTGGAGATGAGGAATTTTTGAGTTACTTTTAGTGTATGTATGTGTGTGTGTGTATGTGTGTTTGTGTGTGTATGTGTGTGTAGGTGTGTAGGTGTGTATGTGTGTTTGTGTGTGTAGGTGTGTATGTGTGTTTGTGTGTGTAGGTGAGTGTGTGTAGGGGTGTGTGTGTGTATGTGTGTTTGTGTGTAGGTGTGTTTGTGTGTGTAGGTGTGTATGTGTGTTTGTGTGTGTAGGTGAGTGTGTGTAGGGGTGTGTGTGTGTGTGTGTGTGTGTGTGTGTGTGTGTGTGTGTAGGTGAGTGCAGGTGCCAGCAGAGGCCAGCGGTATTAGATTATCTGGAGCTGGAGTCACAGGCAGCTATGAGCCACCAACATAGGCGCTGAGAACTGAACTTGGGTCTCCTACAAGAGCAGTATGGGTTCTTCACCACTGAGACATCTCTCCAGCTCCTGGAGACAGGGTTGTACGAAATCACTGGGGTTCAGTGAGGTTGTAAAGTGGGACTGATCCCTACAAGGCTTAGAAGGGGAGGCGATGCCATAGTCCTTTGGCCTTATGTGTGGGATATAACTTGCCTGTGGTGTCTTTGCTTTACTTTCTAAAAATATTACATTTACTTATTTATTGTATTGTCTATTCATGTGTATGCTTGGCCACATGCCATAGTGATAACCCCCAGGAATCTAGTCTCTCTTTCTTTGTGTGGTTCCAATGATCAAAATGACGTCATAAGGCTCGGTGTCAAGCACCATTACCCAGCTGTCCCTGTGATGCTGTTCTTTACTCGCGCTTACAGAACTCTTCCTTTCTCGCAGTCAGTACTCTGTGTTCCCTTCCCACTTCCCATGTTCTGGCAAAACAGCAAGTTGGTGTTGACAATGTTAACTTCTCTGCAAGCCAGGAGGAGCCCTGCTCATGAATACATGGGTACACTGACCTTGAAGGTCCAGTGTCCGTAGCTATAGGCAGTGAGTATCCGGGGTTTCAGCCATGAGCCCACAATGTTCTGCTTTGACAGAAGAAGCCAACTGAGACGATTGCATTATATCCTATTTAGGGAATTAATAATCAATTAAAAGCGTTGATTAAAAGTGAAACCACAGTCCCCCCCAAATCCTCAGGAGATTGTAATAAAATATTCAGTGTATTACATTTTGATTTCTTCCCCAAGCTGACATAGGAATAAAGACAGGTTGTCTGCATGGCTGCCTACCAGAAAAGGCTTAGGAATCACCTCTGGGTCGCGTCTTGGGAAGAAGCCTTTGTGACTCCAGAACCCGTCTGCTCCTCACCCAGACCAGGCAACGACAACCTGTACAAACCGGAAGGGAGTCTCACAGGCTGCTTTTCCCCCCAAAGCCTTGAACCACTTCCTGGCACGCATCCTCACAGGTATTATGGATCTGTCAGAAACACTGACTCTTTCCTCTTGTCCCCGTGTCCCATCCTGGCACATCACAATGCTATTGTTTTTTGCAGAATGCACCCACTTGCAGGTTTCTGCACAGTCTGGCGGCTGGGGGAGGGGAGAGAAGCTCGCTTTTGTTATCTGTATTTCTGTGGTGTCCTGTTGACCCAGGCTTCAAGACCTGCAGCCGAGGGAGCTGGGGCCACAGGGAAGGTCCACCCTGACAGTAATGGATAGTGCATATTAGCAGCAGACAGACGTGAGGACCCGACAGACCAAACCTGACTCCCCGCTGTTACAGATGACCCGTTTCTATATTCATGCTCTCCTAGAAAAGACTTCGTCTGACTCGTTTTAATTATTTTCCAGAAATGATACATTTTCTAGGGAAATGTGTGTAGAGTTTATTTCATTCTTGGAAGTCATTAGTTTGTCATGAAAAATTCCCAGTATCCTGGGTGAGGGGAGAGTTGGCTTCACGTGGGCTTTAATCACAGAGTTAAAGCGACTTCACCCACTCTGGGGCACAGTCGTTTCAGCGATCAACCCCTGCATAGCCATTGTCCTATTTTCCCTAAGAGTGAGGTCCCAGAGCGGGGGTGGGGGAGTCCCTTTGAAGGGATTTGGGCCACAGCCAGCTGGCCCTTGGAAGGCTTAAGCCTCCAGATAGCTCCAGAGAACTGGCATGTGTCAGGCTTGGCTGCGGGGTTAGAACTGGGCAATAACACTTTGAGAAAAATCTTCCCAGGAAGGGAACGCTCAGATGCAGCATGACTCTGGGGGTTGTAGGACCTATTTCTAGTCCCGATTCCACAATCTGAGCTGTTTTTTTCAGTCCTCTCATTTGCATGCAATGGTCCTTACTTCTTACTTAAGGGAATATCTGCAGAGCGTTGTCCTGTGTGCTAGGCACAATGCCGTGTGCTACAGCCGACAGTGCCTGCATTGCCAAGGGCTGTGTCGTGTTCTAACACAGTCCCCACGAGCTAACCAGGCCAGTCGCACCTCTCTCTACCCCGCAATTTAGGCGCCTACATGAACAGGCTGGTCCCGTGGACTTCCCATGTGTGCTGAGCACTCTCTCAGCAAGGGCACTTCTCCTAGCCGTCCCTCGGGTCAAGAAGAATCACTGTGAAGCCAGCCTTGCTTCTATTAACAACTCACTCTATAAAGACAATGTCAGACTTCATCAGCAGCTAGGCATGTGGGAAGCTAAATCAAATGGAGATGGAGCCCTCTGAATTCCCCGTGCTGTTCTGGGAAAAACAACACTGAGTCGAGGGGAAAAAAAGCAAAGCCACAAGAAAAGCCCAGGCACAAAGTGACATTTATAAGAATTGATGACAGACCTCTGATACGCCCACGTCCAAGTACCTGCTGCTGGTCCACGTGTTGGGCCCTGGAGACTCTCCCAGGCCTGGCTCCTGCTGTCTTTGTGACTTCAGGGTGCAGACATCAGCTGCTCAAATGCCAACATGCTGTGCTGACACCTTATATCCAGAAGGTACCATGAGGGCCATGCCTGAGTGCTGGCGATGCTAAGTTTGTCAGTTGTTGGTTCTTATGGGTTCCTACAAGTCCAGGCATCCTTCATGTGCTGAGGACAGAATAAGAAACCATAGCTGTGCTCAAAGGAGCCTGTCTTGATGGAGAGAGGAAGATAGCGAGCCAATTGAAATATGTGGATTGTGCCCACTGGTGGTGAGGACATTTAAAAAAGGCAGGATACAGTCAACAAAATAAGAGAGGCCTTGCGTGAGGATAGGAGGAGCCACTTCCTTACCCAGTGGCTCTTGGGCCAAAAGAGCTTCTCACAGACACCAGCCCATCTCAAGAGCATGCTGCTTTTGGATGAGGGGTAGTACCCTAGCTCTCAGCATATGGCTCAGGGCACAAGGAGCCAGGCTGCTCTGCTTGGGTGGGTCTCCCTTGGAGAACTGCAAGAAATAGAAGGACCTAGACTGTGTGGCTAGTACTCCTAAGAAAGCAGGGTCAAGAGCCAAAAAAGACACAGGGCACTGGCCTGGAGCCAGGAGAAATCGGGGAAAATGAGGCCGTTGAAATAGGTTTGAGGTAGGTCCAAGCAGAACCTCCCAATTTCCCAAACATTGATATATGAGCTAAGGAAGAATTCAGGAGGACCCATGTTTGTGACCTTGTAAAAGGTCACTAGAGATGCTTGGATATGGGAGACACTGTCCTGGATAGAAGTATTGTGTAGACAGATAGGCAGATGGGGAGGGGAGCCTTGGTTAGCTAAGAACTCAGAATTGCCATTTGTATACACAGAGCTGGGGATGCCCACCAAGTAGTCCTGTGGGCTTCCTGAGCAGCTGTGATCCTGGAATAGTCGGCAGACTCTCTCCATGACCCTCATCCCACCTGTGGTCCAGTTACCCTGATTGTAGAACAGAGTGGACCACGCTGCTTTGAAAGGGAGCCCTGATCACTCAAGTCTGGGAGAACCGTTAGCAACCAGGGGTCTGGATCGGATGCATTTTCTTTATCGGTCCAAGAATTCGAAGGCAGGAAAAAAGTCTTGAGCTCCTCAGGTAGCAGCAGAGAAATTTTTGAACAGAACAGATGGAATCAGCTTTTGAAGAAATGCTTTTATTAGGGGCGAGGAAACACACACGGACAGCAGGCACGCAGAGGGAAAGAGCCTCCGTGAAGCGAAGGTGGGACTCGTGAAGCTGATGCCTGGTCTTTCCTTGAGGGCTGGAGTTCTAAGAGTCTTTGAGAGGAGTCTTTCTTTCCCAGGTTAAGGCTGGCCAGCTGACAGGTTTACAAGTTTGGGGTAAACACATCATGATCTAGCTCTGAAGTTGTCAAACCAGTTCACTGGCAGGAGGCCCTGCTGGCAGGAGAAAAAGGCTACCCTTGTTTTAAGGGGCCAGGCCTTTGTTAGGTCAGGAGGGAGAGGAAGTCAGCCATCTTGGAGGTTAACCATCTTTATTTTCGAACCATGGCCCCTCTCCCTATCGGCCTGTCAATCAAGGAATCTTCCTACGGTCTAGTCCCTCTGAAGGACAAAGGCTGCAAGGACCATATCTGAGCGTGAGAGGTGAGGAGACCCACAGGAGGCTCTATGAGCCCCATGGTGTTGCTGAGAGGCAGTTTGCTGCTGTTACAGATAGTGAACTGTAGGAATGCTCTCGCTACACACACTATGTCACTGGCCAGTGAGTGCTCACTCTGAGGAGCAGCTAAGCAGGTGAGAAGACAGATGAAGACAGAAGATGCTCACAGACTAGTCACAAAGATCCGTTCTCTGCTTTGGAGTCATCACTCTCCCTCAGGTTACACCGACTTTTTCCTGTGTCCCTTCCGCTAGCAGAATCCACAGTGTCCTTGTCAATAGGGGTTGAGTTTGGACGTCAGCCTGCATTAGGATTGCCTACAGCCTATGTAGGACTCTGAATTCATTCCCTCTCCTCTCTACCCTTCCTTTCCCGCCCCTCCTCTCCCTTCTCTTTTTTTCCTCCTCTCCGTGCTCCCCTTCCTCCTGTTCCTTCCCTCCATGCTCCCTTCCTCTTCCTCCTCCTCCTTCCTCCCTGCCTCCCTTTCTCTCCCCTTGGGAACGCTTTCAAAGCATTCTTCTGAGTTCTGTAGCTCAAGAAGGAAGTTAGTTTCCCATTCTAATTTTGTTTTTGAATCAGATCTCCTATTTCAAGTTTAATTTTATTGACAAAAGGAGATGAAAGCAGCACTGTTGTTTTGGCCTCTTTACACTCTGCGTGCTGGCAGAAGGGGCATCCAGTCTGCGCTGAAGGCTTCCTATGGTTTCATCTTTTCTCTGCTGCATAACTGAATTGGAGTCTAATTGATTTTTACTGGAAATTTTTTGGGTTTGACTTTGAGGAGACTTTGCCCTACATTTGGGTTTAAGTTTGTTTCATGTCTGTTTGTCAGCTGTGGGAGGAGGAGGCTGCAAACTCCAGTCCTGCCAGTCCAATCAACATTCTTCACACAGGATTGAGCCTACTGTCACCACCTGCCTGGTACCTGCTGAGATAGCCAGGACGCCCTGCCTTACATTGACAATGGGAAATGTCTGATTTTGTCGGGACTGAGGAAAAGTGCATGCCATGGTGCAGCTGTAGAAGCCAAAAGACAACTTGCAGAAGTCAGTTCTCTCTTCCTAACTCGCAGATCCCAAGAATAAAATTCAGGTCATTTGGCTCAGTGGCAAGCACCTCATTGAGCCATTTTACTTGTATGGTAGTCATACCATCAGCATCACCATCATCAGCATCACCATCATCAGCATCACCATCATCAGCATCACCATCATCAGCATCACCATCATCAGCATCATCAACATCAGCATCATCACCATCAGCATCATCATCACCATCATCAGCATCATCAACATCAGCATCATCA
>NC_022017.1:23006993-23032771 GCF_000317375.1 Microtus ochrogaster | reverse complement strand
CATCACCATCAGCATCATCATCACCATCATCAGCATCATCAACATCAGCATCATCAACATCAGCATCATCACCATCAGCATCATCATCACCATCAGCATCATCATCACCATCACCATCATCATCACCACCATCATCACCATTATCACCATCATTTAAAGTAAATTTTTAAACTTTTGGAAAAACAGCTGCTCCGTAGGCCTGGTAAGTCATGTTTCCTTTTTCTGCAGAGCTATCAGTCTAGTGGACAGCCTCCTAGACTCCAGAATTCCCCAGAAAGAATATGGAAAGTCCTTAACTCCCTGGCGATAGTCATGGCATTTGGAAAGACTTGAAAATGAGGACCACCACAACCATAGAGTCAGGATTCTTCTGCTGGAGGAGAGGACTCAAAACTGACTTGGGAGAGCTGGAGACAAAGCAAGATGTTGGTCTATAGCACATTTGACCCAGATGATTGAAGCTACAAACCTGACAGTCTCCCTAGAGAGACTCTCTCTGGATCATGCTGTGCTCTCAGTCACCAAGACAGACAGCCTCAGTTACTTGTACTGAGGACCCATGGTAAAGGGTATTTCCATGGAGGACAGTCAGTGAGGACTACAACAGTCAGTGAGAACCATGACCAGTAAGGACCACAGCTGATGAGGACCACAGTCCATGGCCTGAAAGAACCACAGGAGCAGACACAGGACACCTACATCTCAGATCCTTTTCCCAAGAAAGCGGTTCAATTCACAACTCAGCAAACTATGACAACAAAAATCAATACCAGGAACAGAAGGCCCAGAAATTTCTCTGTGGTCAGGCAAACGGGAACCAAGCCCAGGGCCAGGTATCACACTGCAAACTGCCCAAGACCTCCTCAACCCAAAGCAGAGAACCCAGGACAGTGCCGACTCAGCTGTTATTAATCAACTCTACCAGTGGGGCGCAATGACTTTGAGGTGTGGAGCCCAGCAAAGCAAAGGCCAGGTCTGCAGTGTGTGGTGGCGTACAGTAGGGCTCAGAGCCTCTTTTGATGCAGTGGGAAAATGCAAAACTATGCCGATGTGAACAAGCAAAGGCTCTTTGTCCAGGACTTCCTGTAACTGGGGGGATTCACTATCATCACTGTGCTGAGCCAAGCCTGCAGACATTTAAGGAACAATTGCTGGAAGGCTGAAGCCTGGGGAGAATAAAGGCTTCCGGGTAGCCCCATTGGAGCTGGTCCCTGGGGATGCTGAGAGAACTCACTGGGAGCAAGGACTCAGCATGATTGATCAAGGAGTATATTTACCATGCTTTGATGGGTTCCTTCTTAGATGAGCAGGCAAAGATTAAGGAATCAGGTGTCACTGGTCAGATGCCTAGGGTCCTGGGCTGGCTGTCACACTCCAGACAAAAGCTGTCCTACTTGTCATACATGAGACGGTCCCATCCAAGCTCACTCTCAGCCTCCAATGTTTCTCCTCCCCTTTCATTCCTCTCCTGGAATGCTATGAAGTGTTGCGGCAATTTCAGGTAGAGATTTTAATTCTCGTTAGGTCTGCTTATGATATATTGTTTTGTAAATTAGTTTCCGTCTTTAAAAGTACGGATGCTTCCTGTTTTACGAGAGATCCTTCCTCAAAATCATTTTTATAGGGGTGTGATATGCTGCTTTATGAATATGGGTGTTCAGAACGAGTATAATATAATCCTCAGGTTGTTCCTAATTCCAATTATTATAAACAACACCGCGGCAAACATTCTGAGAGCCGAATCTCAGCACATCCCATTAGCGGATGCATCGATATTTCCTCAGAAGGAAAGTTCTTGAGCATAATATAAGGAGCAGTGCTAACGGCAGGACACTCTCAGGCTCTCCTCCTGGAAGGGCACATGAATCTGCACAGCGTGACGTGAGTGGCTGCCTTTCTGAAAGCTGCGCCACCACTGGGTTCAAAAGCGAATGCGGGAAAGAACATAGGCTTTGCTGCTTATTGTTAAGCAAGCTGGGGAAATGATTGTAGTTCCATTGCTCCTGGTGGCTCCTAAGTCGGGCTTACAGCAGTCAAGTGCCTTCCATGGGCTTCCTTTCCCATTTGGAGCAGTTGGACCACTCCTGCCACGTACCCGGTACATGCAGACACTGGCCCTCCTACACCCCCATGCATTCCAAACCAGTCTCACTGGTTAGTTACTCCCTGGAATCTACAGCACTCCCCCTCCTCCCCCTCTCACTCATCCTCTCAAACCTGAGGTCGACATGTCTGCCACTCTTCTCATCTTTATTTACTGTTTTTCTCAGCATCTATCATCATCGAGTTACTTTCAGACTGGTGTGTTTAGGTGTCTCTTTCTTCACACATTCCCCATTCTTTCATGGAATACATACCCTGTTAGTATAGGAGACTGTCTGGGAAGCCTGCTCCAGGATCAGCTGATGCTAGACCAGAGAAGGCACCTGGTGGAGAGCCAATGGGTGGTGGGTAGACAGATGTATGTATGGATGTATGTATGTATGTATGTATGGATGGATGGATGGATGGATGGATAGATGGATGGGAGGATGAATGGGAAGATGACTATGAATGGATGGGAAGATTGTTGATGGATGGATAGGTGAATGTATGGATAGACGGATGGATGGATGGATGGATGGATGGATGGATGGATGGATGGAGGAATGGATGGAAGAATGGATGGATGGATGGATGGATGGATGGATGGATGAATGGATGGAAGAATGGATGGAAAAATGGATGGAAGAATGGATGGATGGTTGGATGGATGGATGGGAAGATGGTTGGTGGATGGATAGATGATTAGATGGACTGGAGGATGGATGATTAGAAATTAGATGAATAAATGGGAGAATATATAGATGAATAGGATGGGAGAATGTATGTATAGATGGATGGATAGATAAATAGGAGGACAGATAGACAGATGAGAGTATGGAAGGATGGGCATATAGATTGTTAGATGGGTATACGTGTAGGGGTAGATGAACACATTGATGAATGGATAGATATGGATGGACAGAAGGGTGGGTATGTGGGCGAAGGATTTCTTTGCCTAGTTTTCTACTAGAATATTAAATAGATCCTTTCTTTTTCTTTTCTGCCTTTTTTTTTTTCAGTACTAAGAGTTAAACCCAGGGCCTGTTACTTGTTAGGCAACCATTACTCTATCACTAAATGGCATCCTCGGACACTGTTTTGCTTTTTTGTTTTTAGTTTTTGAGCCATGGCTCTTACTAAGTTGCCAGGATTAACCTAGAATTCTACAGCCAATGTTCTTGTACTTGTGAACCTCCTACCTCAGCCTCCCAAAGTGTTGGGATCGGTTTACTGCACTGCCAGGCCTCCATTCCTTCTTTTGACCTGGTTCTGAGCCTTCTCTGGGTGTGTGGCAGTTATTTTTCTGGTAGTGGGCTGTCATGCTACTTTGGTAATTTTTCACATTCTGTTTGCTTGGCCAAAGATGACTTCACCCCAAGTATTCACTCCTTTCTGACTTGCTTTCAGTCCCAAGAAAAAGTCACCCACAGTGACAATCAGCAGTCATGTCCTCTTCCAGATTCCTGATTCCTTCATTCCATTCAATTCCTTAACCTTCCAGAATGCTCCTGAGAGTGCAGAGGAACTGGGCACCACCTCTCCTGGAGCTGCTTTTTAGAATGCTGCTCTACCTGACTCGTCTCTGTGGTCTTTCTCACGCACTTGCAGCAAAGAAGTTAAGTGAATGAACCACCAGTGGCAAATACTTGAAGTTCCCAGGAATTCTGCTCCAGAAGTCCAGTCCATGGGGCCTCTTGTAGAAAATAGGAGACCCTACTTCCCTTGCTTAGGCCCACCTGTATCACCCAGGAACTTCCTATACCGGATCAGTGCATCTCTCTGCCCTCTTCAGAGGAACTTTTGTTTTTTCAGAAGATAGGGATTAATAAAGCAATCCACACCTGATCAACAGGCAAGAGAACGAGAGACTGGCATGCTCAGGTCTAAGTGAGATATATCACATTTCCTCACCTTCCTCCCTGAAGCTCAAAGAACATCATGGAAGAAGAGATTGAAAGACAGTTAGAGCCAGAGGTAGTTTGTGTCTATAGCAAAACATTTATGTTTCATTTCCTGCATGGGTATGGGACCTTTTGTCAGACACATTAGGGCCATTGCATGCATGAACTCATAGCTGTGGCTGCATGCACAAGAAATGCATGAGATGAAGCCAGCCAAATCCTAGCATCACAACATGGATAGGGGAAGGGTTGGCAAAGTCCAACTTTACATTACTTGTACATTACATAGACTTGTACATTAGCAATTCATGGCTGCTTGGAAAAGAGTCAGCTTTCCATGCTCAAGGATATAGCCCCTGATAAGCTGTTCACAGCCCCAGTAGATGGCCCCACATCTATGTACATACATACTAGCAGCGCCAAGTGGGCTCAGTCATGAGTTTAAAATGAAGAACATCCTCTCTCTAGCCTATCTCTCTAGCGTCTCTCCTCCCTCTCGTCTCTCTCTCTCTCTCTCTTCTGCTCTCTCGTTTCTTGCCCCCCCTTTGCTTCATCTCTCAACCAAGTGCACTCCAGTAAAGCGTGATCTGAGAAGAAAAACAATAAATAAAAAAAATAAAATAAAATGAAGAACATATGAAATTATGAAGGAGTTGGAGGGGTGGATTTGACTGAACACATTATGTGCATGTATGAAATGCTCAAACAAGAAACTATTTTTATAGTTTTATTTTGTACCTCATAATTGTCCAGAAGTTAATTTTGAATGTTACCAGTTGTATAACTGAATTTTTATATCTAAAAATGTATTCTTGAGTTCTACTTTTCTTACCTTGAGAATCTAGTTCATATAATATTGCTTTCTCCCCTAAATTATTTTTAAAAAGAAAGCATATTGCTGATAACTAAGCTCCCTCTTCCCTCCTATCACAATTGCTCCCTCCAACACAGTGGATGGCAAAGAGACTGACCCCTGCTGGAGGATATGTGCCTCTGATGGGCTCGAGAACATCCTGGGATGACCACCGCTGTTCATTTGCCAGTGAAGCAGATGTGCAAGACTCCTGGTTTCTGGACTCTGCTCAGCTCTTCTCATTTGCTTTCAGGAAAGCTGTCCCAAGCACTCTGCTTTGTTCATTGGAAGACCACACCAGCGCTTCTTCACCTCCAAGTAGACCACAGACCATGCTGGTTTCCTGGGACATAAGCACCTCTCTTGAGGAACATCTCCAGAAAGACTGGAACATGCAGAGAGCTGTCCCAGCATGCAGTTTGTCTCTGTGTATAGCCAGCCATGGATGTGCCCTTTGGGGTAACATGGACTCCAGGCAGTCCTCGGGCCAGTCAATGGGCATAGGATATAGGGATCAGAATTGGGCTTAGAGCATACTAAATTATATCAGAGTCAGTCAGAGGCACCCACCCAGTTCCTGGGTCTTGTCTGCTTCTGGTCTTGGGAAACTGGCTTATGAATCTTGCAAGATTCACTTCTGACTGCATTCTGTAAGCCACCTCCAAAACTGCTTTCTGTCCCAATGGAAAGAACTCAGAGCTGATACTAAATATGTCTGAATGGGCAAATATGGAGAATTCTTTATGTGCATGTCTTACGAATGAACGAGCAGGTTTTTCACATCTGAAGCACTCTGTGTATATTACAGTAAAAAATTAGTGAAACATTCCGGTCTAAAACACTCACCCAAGATACACGTCATCCAGCTCCACCACCGCATAAACAGAACGCTCCGGAGGAGCCTAATCAATGTGGATAAAACTAAATGAGCATTCAAGAAGTCACAGAGAGGTGAAAGGGAGGTGGTGAGAGCCCACACTGGAGTCCCAGGCAGACGTCTGGGATCTGACTGCACAGAGATCTGGCGCCCCTGGGATCTGTGTTGCCCCTGATCTGAGCTCAAGGCAGGCAGGCAGCTGTATCCCCACATAGTATCTCCGGAGCCTGCTTTTCAGAACCTTTGGGAAGCCCTATGGAGCACTCCTTTGCGTCTGCAGACACCTAACTGTGGTGACTTTTAATCTAGGGTGATGATCCTAAGTAAAGGCCTCTGGGGTTTCTCAGGCCACATGGGAGACACAGATGCCCCTTTAGGATCCTGGATTTGGAGGCAGGTTTAGGATTTTGTCTTCATGGGGCCCAGAGTGTTTATGAAGACTCCGTTCTGGGGCTGGAGAGATAGCACAGCAATTAAAGAGTACTCCTTGTTCTTCAGAGCCCCCAGGACCAGTTCCCATCACCCACATGGTAACTCTCAACCATCTGTCTCTGTAGATCCCTGCAGACCTGACTTCCATTCTACTTGTACAGGCATTGCATGCAGGTGCGGCCCCTAAACATACAGAGTGAGGGTAACACACGTAGACTAAATAAGACTCAGCCCTAGGAGTGCAAACATTTGCATCACTGTCTTGACTTTTTATTAGAGCTGATTCTGGCTTCACTGGAATTCTGTTGTTTTAGAGTTTCTATCACCGTTGAAGAGACATCATGACCATGGCAACTCTTACAAAGGATAAACATTTAATTGTGGTGGCTTACATTCTCAGAGGAACATCATGGTGCGACATGGTGGCATGCAGGCAGACATGATGCTGGAGAAGGAGCTGAGAGTTCCTACATCTTGATTCATAGGCAACAGGAAGTTGTCTGAGACACTGGGCGTGGCTTGAGCATATATGAGACCTCAACTCTCACTGTCACAGTGACACACTTCCTCCAACAAGGCCACACCCACTCTGATAAAGCAATACCTCCTAATAGTGCCACTCCCTTTGAGGGGTCATTTTCTTTCAAAGCACCTTACCTGTGTTTCCTTTCCACGAGAAGCAGCTCTTCCCCAATCTGTGGCCACAGGAGGGCAGCTCCTTCCTAGGAGGAAAACATGTGACTCCGTGGATGTTGGATTTGCAAAGGCCAATAGAAAGTGATGCTGCCTTGCCCTTTGCTGCTCCAAAATGGTAGGGGTGTACTCATGACAGGGTGCACATGGGGTGGGGAACACACAACAGTGTTCACCTAGCAGGACATGCATGAAGTGCTCAGACAGTGGGATGCACACAAGGTTGAATGTATACAAAGTGTTCACATGTGTGTGTGCATGCATGCATGTGTGTCTGTCTGTCTGCATGTATGTATGTATATACGTCACAGGGCAGTGTGTACATGGGGCAAGTGTTAATGCGAAGAAATGTGGACGAGATGAGGTGTGCACCAGACAGGGTGTGCAGAAGTGTGCATGGGGTATGTGTGTGTGTGTGTGCTTCCTCCTCCACAGCTGATGTTCCCATTCATAGGCTGTTCCTTGAACAAGTGGGTCTCACCAGCCAGTTCTCCAGAGTCAACACCTAAATCTTAGGTGCTTCCTGTTTGGGGAAGCTGAGTAACACTCACTGCCAAGACATTAGAGAAATCTGTGAGTGGTATGTTTCCTTAAAGGAGAAAGTGAATCAGTGGTTATGTCCCTGAAGGGATTCAGATTCTCAACCTTCAACAGAGACCTAAGTCCATAGGAAAGAGCCCTGGACTATGGGCAGCAGGTCTGTGGCCATGACTAGCTGTGTAGCTGTGGTATCATTTTATCACAGTGCCTTTCGGAGTCTTGTGTTGAGCTTCTCCCTCTGCTGGAATGGATGACAGTCAGAAACAACACAAGTGTATTCCATTCCTATTCCAGTGCACAAGCTTCTTACTGTCTTGTGGAGTGTTCTGTGGCTTCCCCTGCATGTATTTTGATGACTGTATTGGTTGTGGAGAACCCAGTGAAATTTCTCTCTGTAAAATCTATCTACGCCTTCCGCATATTTGCTGCAAGTTCGGTGGAGCTGAAATCAGTGTGGTACTTTGGTCAAGCACTGTTTCCAAAGTGTCCATAAGTTATCCCCAAGATCATTTAGGAAGAAGTCTTGATTCTCAGCCCAAGAGCCAACTTGGCGGACTCAGAACCAGGCCACAAGGTTTACTATCTAGGCCGGGAT
The DNA here is from genome assembly GCF_000317375.1 of Microtus ochrogaster. Classification (NCBI taxonomy): domain Eukaryota; kingdom Metazoa; phylum Chordata; class Mammalia; order Rodentia; family Cricetidae; genus Microtus; species Microtus ochrogaster. Next base: position 23,024,795 of record NC_022017.1, on the reverse strand, counting down.
AATCTGGGAGCTGTCCATGGTGAGGATCAGGACTCCAGAGCCACAATAATACATGTAAGCACCCTGAGCTTCAGTTTTCTGGAAACTCTGACACTTGGCAGAAATACAGCCTAGATTTACTGAGTCAGAAAATGTATTCCACATACTGAGACAGAAAATGTATTCCACACATAGTAGTACAAGGAGGAATTAGACATTTTCTGAATACCAACTACATCTAACACATGTATAATACATCGGCATATCAGAAGAATTAGGTTCAAGAGCACCATCAAGGAAGCCAGTGTCAAAGAAGTGACTGTGTTCTGAGAATCCACCTTATGCTGTGCTGTCTGTCCCCAGCTTCCCTTGGCTGTCTCCACGGAGCTTGCTGGCATCCATAGCACAAGCCACGAGTCACACCGCCACCACCATGTCAAAGCAGTGAAACCAGTTTGTTCAGAGTAACAGTCTGTAAAAGGGCAGTGTCTGGGGAAATATAAACCTTTTGTTATGGGGGGCTTAGAGCAGGCAGCCACTTCATTCTGCTCCGAGTGGTTTCGAGGCTGTCGGTGATGGTCCGCTAAGGGCTAAGGGTGGCATGACTATGAATCTGCAAATTTATAAATTGGGTTTCAGATTACAAGATAGCTGAACTATAGATAGGATTCGAATTAACATTGCTGGAGGCCAAAGAGAAACAGGTCAAAACCACTCATCCTGTCTAAGGATGCTCCAGCAAAAATAAACTATGCAAATTCCTCCCGTTTCAACCACTTGCTCCTGCATCGTTGGAAGATGGCGGCACCACACGTGGGAAGGCAGTAATTAAAGAGAAGATAGTTACCCTCGAAGCTGACAGCTGGGTTCTGTTGTCCCTAAGTAGGACCGTCTCAAAAATCAGTTGATCAGTTGTCTAATTGCTGTCAGAAATGAAGGTCTGAGTTCAGTTACTGTAAAACAAAAACAGACATTTCTAGTGTGGCTCCCGCAATATTTAATTGGATTCTATCTGGCAAGCCTACCCAGAAGGTCAACTCAATTAGTCGGCAGGGACACCTGTCCCAGGCAGCCCAGCTCAGCCGTGTGCCCAGGCTCTCACAGCATATGCCTACGCCCTGTGTTCGCCTCACACGCTACTGCACCGTTATATCATTCGATTGTCTCAGTTTTCCTTGGAAATTTTAATTTGAAGGAAATATTTAACACTTGATGCTTATGAACCTGATGAGCCAGACACATTCTTAGTAATGTTTTTTAAAATAGAATAATTGAACTAATAATATAAAAAAATGCCCTTACCCTTGACCTTGATCTTGACCTTGTCCCCCACACAACCATCTCACATACTTCTACTAGTCTCCTGCTCTGGCTTCTCTCAGACCCTTCCCTGGAACAGCAATGGTCTCTTCAGTACAACTATTAGCCTAGGCCATCTGCAGGTCCTGTGCTCTTTTGGTGGCTTGAGGACCTCATGGCAGGCGTCAACAACAGAAGAGTTAATTAATAGGAGATCACTGGTATCTGAGATGTAAAATAGGCCCATTGGTCAATAATCTTTGCCTATTGCTGATCTTCAGGCAATCTTTATTTATTAAAATACAAATGAAATGCCAGTATATGTTTTGTTTCCCCATTTCTATTCCTATGATGTCATTTCTCTACTTTGTTGTTTCGATCCCCCGTATTTTGCTTTCTCCTGTCTACTTACTCAACTTTCCTCTTCTATTTATGACAGGGACAAGGTTGGAACCCAGGGGTCCATGCATGGCAGCAAGTTCTCTGTCATGAGTACCACCCAACTGCATTCTTGCCTTTTGTCCCTCCAATAAGCTGCCTCATTCTCAGAGCAGGCTGTTCCAATCACGCTTTCCTGAGTACGAACAGAAGACAGTATGAGGGCAGGGTTTTCCCACATCCTCCATACTGTATTAAAAGGCCAGAGGTGGGGGGGAGTGAGCTCCCAAGGTCTGAGACACAGACTGTTTGCTGAAGCATCGTCTAGGAAGAAACCATGGGAATATCAGTGTAGATGTTCAAAATGGTCCCATTCTTGTCCCTGAAAGACCCCTTCATCCTCTCTCACACATCTGGCCAGAGTGAAGAGCAGAGGGTACACCCCTGGGCTATCACTAAGAACCTCAGTCACATTCCCAGGTAATTTGGTTATAAAGGAAAACAGAAAAGGCCCGTGTCACAAGACACCCCAAGACAGACAGAAGCCCTAATCACCTCCAGAGACCCCACCTCCAAATGCCACTATGAACTCACTGACTAGAGGACACACTTAAACCAAAGCACTTGGAGATGGAGAAATGGCTCAATGATTAAGAACACTCACTGTTTGCTCTGCCAGAGGACCTACATAATCACTCACGACCACCTATAACTCCAGTTCCAAGGAATCCAGCACCCTCTTCTGACCTTTCCAGGCACCAGACATGCAAGTGGTGCACTATACACATCCAGGCAAACATCATATACATAAAATAAATCAATAAATCTTTATTAAAAACACAGCAGAGAAACGGGCACACAGAGCTTATGATATTGTCTGGGTCTTGAAGTGGGGAAGGAGCTGGCCAGGTGCACCACATGCAGAAGGAAGGAAGATTTTACAATGAGATTTTGTCTGACCACATCAGAGCCCAGACTGTAACCACATCCTCCCTGGAGAGCAGAGTATCTAGCCCCTGGCTGACCTTACCATACTGCGTGATACTAGGGGTCATTACCAGAGGACCGAACCCATTGTGACAGATGTGAGAATGGGAAGAAGTGGAGAGAACTTGCCTGTATGCTCTGACCTCATCATTTCACTGAGAAGTATGAAAACAGAGACATGAACTTAGCCTAATAGGTTCTAGAACCAAGGAGGGACCCAAGCCATGGGCCCCACCTGCCAAAGTCATATGGGCCTTTGGGGTTACCTTTGTGATCATCCCACTGCCACTAATGATAGCAACATAGACAGCATGATTTTACATATTGATTTTTATTATGCGTACAGGTGTTTTGTCTATGTGTGTGGGCCACATGCATGCCTGGTGCCTGCGGAAGTCAGAAGAGGAATTGGAGTTAGAGATTATAAACCATCACACGGGTGCTGGGAACCAAACCTAGTTCATCTCTGAGAGCCGTTAAGTGTTCTTAATCCCTGAGGGGTCTGTCTCTCTGGGCCCACAGACAGTATTTTAATGGGGCCTGTCTGGTAAGTCCTTACATCTGCTGGCCACATGTTAGCAAGTTTAAAAGCAAACATCAAGGACAGTGGCTCATGGGAACGGTCATCTGTCAGTCCACCCGTTTGACCAAAGGGCCCATGCAAGGATGGAAAAGCCGTGGTCAGCACGATGCATACTCTCTGTCATGCTCACCGGGTGGACAGAGAACAGAAGCAAGACAAGGACAACGTGACAAAGGGAAGCGTGCATGCCCAAAGGGGGCATTTTACCTCTCGGGAATATTTGTGTAGAACTTGATTTCCTTGCTAAGCTCCAAGAAGTTCCTTGCCCTAGAAACTCCAATCTTATTTATGACTCTGAAATTAGAGCTGGGCTGGACATCATCTTTTGGCCAACAAGAGGACCATGCAGTAGCTTGGGGCTTGTTTTCAAAGCCCTGCCTCATCAATAACATTTTAAATAGTTTCTAAATTGCTTCGTTTATTAAATATTTGGCATAAGGATAAAACAGAATAATTTAGGATAATTTATTCTCCTGGGAGGGCTATCTTTTCTTCTTCTTTTTTTAAACCTAGAACCTTGGCAAAAAAAAAAATAGCCCATGATAATTGTGAGCCTCATGCTCGTCCTGTGGGAGAGGATGAAGATCTCTTCAAACCATAAATGAAATGATCTCCCTGCATATTCTGAAAAGCCAGGAGCTGTGATTGTTCACTAATGAGCCGGTCTCCTTGACTGCAGTCTGTGCTGGGAGCTGGGGGCCTATGGAGCTTCCTGCTTCCTCCTTCCTACCGTCGCTGGGGCCTCTGAGCTGCTGAGAGAGAGGGAGTCAGGCAGCAACAATCCATCACTGTTTATGAGGGTGGCAGAAGGGCTGTGCTGACTGCTGGCTGCCCAGAGACCCAGCCTCTGACGATGAGGGAGGCCAGCGTCCACTATGCACACGGGGTGTGGGGTACCAGATGTGCTTTCTGGGGACCCTATGCAAGTAGAGTGGTCCTGGCTTAATTGCTGCTGTCAGGCCCCGAGCACCAGATTTATTACCTGTGTCTTTTGAAGCCTTCCTTAAGAGTTTGGAGGAGAAAAATCTGTTCTCCATCTCCTACCAAGATGAATGAGCTGAGCAGCAGATATTGTACAGCCATGATTCCTGACTATAATTTCAAATTTGAAACTGCGCAGAGCTTGGCCAATACCACATGGGTCTACAAAGATGAGGAAACCCACCTATAGGTTGAACTGCAGCCCACGTCTTTGCCAAAGGCACAGTTCCACCTGCAAACACTGAGCCACTGAATTCTCACAGACCAAAGATGTTCGTGACGTCTGGGTTCCCCTGGGCTTCCATGGGTGCCCCTGTAGCAGTATCAGAGTGTGGGTTCCTCCACCAACAGGACTTTGCCATGTTCCCTCAATGCCCTTGTGTCTCTGAACCAAGGCATCTGCTTTCCAGAGGTGCTGACATGGTAAGTGGTACCAAAGTTCGCTCCCATATGCAAAGACAAAGGTCATAGCATTGAAGATGTCAACCTGAGCTCTTCTGCAAGATGTAAAAGTCGCCCCCTTAGAAAATGTGTAGGGTGATGGTTCTTGGTTACTGTGGCTAGGATAGGTCTAGGTCTGAAAACTGGGTCCCCCAGATCTCCCTTCCAGTTAGTGTTGATTTAGCTCTTCTGAAGCACTTGAACTTTACAGGAATTTCATAATTGTCCTGTCTATTCACTGAAAGGGAGATTTGGCAGGAACAGCAATGAATCTGTCTGTCAATTTGTGGCGAATCCTCACACTTCCTCTCTTGCACTTTCTATTCTCTACAATTTCCCTCTCGTCTTCTTATTGTCTTCCTTTGGCTTAGCTGCAATATCATCTAGAGGAAAGATGAAGAATTTTTTTTGAGAATTTTCTTGTTTTTAAAAAATTTCAAATTACATTTTTTCATTTACTTTGTATGTAAGGGTAATTTGTAATGAAATGTAAATGAAATTACTTACTTTGTGGAGGAGAGGGTATTTGCATGCCACAGGATGCCAGAAGAGGTTGGAAAACAACTTGCAGGAGTCTTTCCTCTCCTCCTAACTCGTGAGTTGTGGGATTTGAACTTGGATCATTGGGCTTGGCGGCAAGCACCTTTGCATACTTAGCCGTCCTGGCAGCCCCACCTAACTTTATTCTTTTTAATACAAGCCTTTCAGCTACAATTGTCCCTCTCCATACCAAATCCCACCCAGCATCTTTGAAAAATAGATATACGGTCCCCTCTGTGGTTCAGCACATTAAGCCTTCTCATAAATATCAAAACATGTCCTGATATTATTTGCGATTTCTTCTTGGAATCGCCAGGTGTTTGGGGGAGGTGTCCTTCAATTTCCACACAGCTGTAGATCCCCCAAACAAATTTCTTCATCCTACTGATCTCTCTTGCTATTCCACTGTGGCTAGAGGGACAACTTTGTGGGGATTCAAACCTCTTCTACTTGCCAAGGTTTGTTTTGTGGCCTGACGCACATACTGTTCTGGAGAACAGTTGGTGTGCCTTAAAGAAACAGCATACTTCCGCCCTGCTTGTGGGTGGAGCATCCTCCAGATACCCCGGTGGGTCACTGGACTTGCCTCTGTGTCCTTGCTGAGCCTCCGCTCACTCACTTCATCCCTTGGTGAAAAAGTGGGACTCTCGATTTTCCTGCTTTTAGAGTTGACCTGTCTCTCTCCACTTCCGCCACACTCTCTGCTGCTACTCCCTGTGTGGAGGGGCTCCCTTTTTAAAGCACATGTGTGCCCTCAGGATAGCTCTGTAATTCTCAGCGGCACCTATGGTCAGGTCTAATTGTCCACTTGATACAGTAGAGACATTTGGGAAAGAGAATCTCCAAGAGGGATTGTCTAGATCAGGTTGGTCTGTAGGCATGTCTGGGGCGGGAGGTGATGCAGGTGTTGTCTTCCTCTGTTCTAAAGCTGAAAATGTCCATTGCTTCCCCAGTTAAGGTTGTATAATAGAGAAAGCAACCTGAGCAATGAGCATGCACTGCTGCGTTCTCTCCCTGTTCTTGTCTATGCCTGCAATGTGATGGGCATCCCACCATCCTACCTTTCCTGCAACAATGGACCATAATCTGGAATTGTAAGCTAATATAAACCCTTCCCCCCAGTTATGGTTTTTTTGGAGACAAGGTATTTTATCATAGAAAGAGAAATGAAACTAGAACAATGTCTGTAAAAGGGACTTAGTCTTGTTAATCACTTTCTTCAGTGTCTATGGCACTTGCCATTCTGTGAGTAGTCCAGCCCCTTTGCAGACGGCTGCGCAATTTAATTCATCTTTCCCTTCACAGCCAGCCCATGTATGTCCACATTGTCTGCCAACAGCATCTACTGCAAACCTGCTGCTAGCTCTCTGTCGGTCAGATGCCGTTGTTGTCCCGTGTATTCAGTATTGTGGTTTTTGCAGTAAATAGGTATTTTTCTAGGCCACCTTTGTGCTTTCCTTGTCATTTGCCCCTTATGCTATTTTGAGTAATTTTCTTACTTGTGTTTCCCTGAGGGCTAAATTAATATCTTCATTTATATCCCCACGTGTGAGAATAAAACCAGTTTGACTTTTAGCAGAATTAGAAAGTCTTTACTCCAACGAGCTCTCCCTCCACATGCACATACTTCGTGGGCTACTATTTTCAAACAACTTACACCTTGCTACATTGATAGCCTATCATCATGGTTGATAACTATTGCTATATCAGATAGAGGAAAACACAAGCAAAAACGTCCACTGACATAACTGCTCACGCGTTTGCCTTCCCCGGCTTTCTTGCCCCCACCTGTGGATTTGAGTCACTGCCTGAGTCCTTCAGTTCCGGTGTGAAGAGCTCATCCTAGTGGTGCTACGGCAACGGGTGTCCCTCATTTGCTTTACTTTGGGATGTCTGAATTTCTCCTTAAGTCCTGAAGGTTGGTTTTGCTGGAAATGGAAGCTTGGTTGATGGTCTGTTCTTACAGGGCTTTGCTGTCTCAGGCCACAGCCTTTGGGCAGCTGCTTCCTTGCAGCTCTTGTTGACCCATAGGCCACCTCTCCCCTGCTGACCCAAGGGTCCCTATCACCTTTGACATTTAGAACTTGAGGATGCTGTGAGTTGTGTGTAGATCCTTTCACAGACCCCTGACTCAGAATGCTCTGAGATCATTTGTTCTATTTGCGTTGTTTTGGCAATTACTCTTAAAACTTCCTGGATCTAGTGAGGTGACTCAGTGGAAAAGCTTTGCTGTGCAAGACTGACCACAGGGATTTGATTCCAAGAACCCACATAATGATAGAAAGAGCTCAATCCACCGAGTTGTCCTCTGACTTCCATGCGTGTGCACCCACGTAAACCTTTTTCTCTGTCCTTTCTCTTCTCCCCCTTCTCCTCCTCATATGCTTGGCAACACACCACACATCCCTGAGCCTCTGCTCAGTTTTTTTATTATTATTATTGTTTCTTAGTTTTCTTCAGAAGGACAAGCTCCTCTCACCCACCTGCCTTCTAGCTTGCTGGCATTCCCCTGCCTTCTAGAGTCTGTTGTGAACTTTCCCTTCTAGTATTGCATTTTCAACTCTGCTGTTCTAAAAGCCCAGCTTCTATGTCCTCTCTCAGATTCTCTGTCTGATGAAATGAGGCTCTTCTAGCTTCGTTCGGTTTTCAGTCACGTTTGTCTTTTCTTCTCTGAACACACTTGAAGCATGTGATTTGAGGTCTTGGGCTAGTGGCTAGTTTCCCTGCATCTGAACCACAATTTATTGTTGTTTCTCATGTCTCATATAATTGTTCCTGAAATCTGAACATAACATAGTATGTGACAACTGGAAATTCAAATCTCCCTTCTCCTTGTGTGCTTTCTGGCTTTCTTATTGTCATGGCTGGACAAGTTGTAAAAATTTTACTATGTGAAGTTTGTATTCCTTGACCCTTTTGAGCTCTGAAGGCTCTGTTTGATTGGTTCTCTGTCAGCTAATAACTGGCAGAGGTCTAGGCCTCCTCATCTCTGTGAGGGGGCTATATATATGTAGAGCCGGGCCTTCCACACTCAGGTCTCTCCAATTCTGCCTTTGTCCTCACTTCCTCCATGTGTAGAGCCTCCAGGCCAGCTGGGGCCGAAAGACCAAGGGCTCCTCAGACCTTCCCTGAGAACTCTCACAAAGCCCTATTCATGTACAAGCACTCCAGATTTCCAAGACCCAGTCGGAACCTTTCCAAATCCCAGTGGCCCGCTGGGTCCCCATATTTTCTTCTCAGGCTTTCTAGTTAGTCTTGGTATTTGTGTCAACTCTTATCTCCTGTGTCTGGCAGATAGAAAGTCAATTTCTTCCAGTTGTTTTCAACAAACACCTCCAGAGAAAAGCTTTTGTAGTGAGACTCAGGTCAAATAAAGATGTGCTTGCTGGTGAGATTCTCCAGGAGCCTGGAAGGTCCAGCTTCCGTGTCCTCTGAAGACAAGGAGTGGAGGGGAGCTCTCACTGTCCGGGGCTCGCTGTCCTTCTGTGGGACTGGCTGCAAGGTTTCCTTGTAACCTCAAGGCAGCTGGGAGCTGCAAAAGGGAGCAGTGGCAGTGAGTGACACCAAGCTTCCTGGTCAGTGACTATTTGTGCATCCACTGAAAGGAACTGAGAACTGAAGTCATAGTAAGCATCTCTGAGGCCCTGAGACTAGGGTGAGCCTGGTGGGATGAGCAGTAGATGAAGTCATTGGAAAAGTGGAAGAGAGAGAGAGAGAGAGAGAGACAGACAGACAGACAGACAGACAGACAGACAGAGACAGAGAGACAGAGATGGAGACGGAGATGGAGAGACAGAGGGGGAAACAGAGAGAGAGAAAAAAACAGGGCTCTTCATGGTTTTCTAGACTATTCCATTAGGAAAGTACATGTGGATCTGTAGAAGTTCTTTTTCCCTTCTAAGTTCAGGGGTGTGAGACCCCTAAAGCCCCAGCCTGCTCTGACCATGAGGACCTTCCCAGTACACACAGTATAACCTTCATCACCTTTAACCTTCATCCTTGCAGGCTCCCACTGAAACCCGACCGGACACAGGTTGAGGGACACAGGTTAAGGGACAGCCCCTGAAGAAGCTGCAATTCAATCGCGGTAGAAAAACACATTTTCTTTCTGTCTCTGCCAATTTGGGCAGGAGAGAGAGTTAATTTCAAGGGGACCTTGGGGAAATAAGAGGAAACAGACTTTGAAGTAAATGTGGGGAGAGACTGTGGGAGGAAGGACCACAGGCTGCAAAAGCATGTCTCAGAAGGAAGAGGTCTTGTGGTCAGGAAGATCAGGGATGGGGGAGCAGCATAGTCAGGAACACAGACTATCAGAGCCTACTGGGGGGAAGTCCTGGTTTCAATTTTCTCAAGAAGCAGTTCTCAGCACCTTCCAGCTCGGAATGACAGTGAAGAGTGCCAGGGTACCGAGGAGCCAGATGCCACCTCACACATAGCAACGACCTTGGAGCTTTCCTGTGCCCAGGCACTTCTCATGACTCACCCTGCCCGCCTCTGCTCCCTTTAACCGTGGCTCCATTGTCTCAGAGATAAACATAGGCTGCTTGGGAAACTTTACAGGAAAGCACAGACTTTGCCAATTTCTTCTCTCTTTATTGGAATTCAGACTGTCTAGTACAGAGAACGGCCCTGCCACAGCTTCCTACAGAATTCCCAGATGAATCACGTCTTCATTTTATCGTCATTTTTCTCTTATTTAAATCCAAGAGCAGTAATGCTCAAGTTGTTATTCACCCAAGTGTAAGCTGGGAATTCTGAAGCCGCTGAACATACATAAGAGGCGGTAACAAACAAATCCAAAGGGCAGTGATAGTCGGGCTGAGCTCCTCAAGAGGGGTGTGAGTTAGAGAGCAAGGCAAGATGAGGCCAGGATAACCCAAGAAACAGAGATCAGAGCTGCAGAAGTCGGGAGGACCTGGCCGAAGTTCAGAACAGGTGCAGATGATTCCATGTGGGAGCATCCACTGGTGCATATACATACGTATGTCCCCAGGCTCTCCCTTCTGTGAAAACCTAAAGACAGCATCTCAGGAACCTTGAGCACTGGTGCCCAGCATTGCTCCCAGCCCCACCATAGTAGCCAGACTCAGGGTCTGGAGAGAAGCACTCCCTTCTAACATGGCAACAGGAGATAGAAAATATAACCAAGTGACACCCTATAGAGAAGTAAGGAACTGCTCAAAAACAAAATGATGGGTAAAAGCAAAGAGACCTAGACACCAGAAAGATCTGGAAAAACCGGAGCTGGGAAAACTTGATTCACCAATCAAGATGAGCTCCAATGTAAGTAAATCTCCAAGAGGAACCACCCAAAGAAACAAACGATGGATCAAACAAATGGATGTAGAAGTAGGTTTCCCATGCAGAGGCATATAGAAGAGGAATATATAGGCTGGCAATAGAAGAGGAACCTGTAACTCCCCACTCCTGGGCATGGCTGTCCGTGGAGCCTTTCCTGCTGATTGTTGGATGAACCTAAGATTAGAGTAAGAGAGTAAGTCCTGTCTTGTAAGAGTAAGAGAGTCTTGTCTGTTCTGGAGGAAGCTGAGCATCCAATAGGGTGATCCAGGCTAATAGAAACCAACATGGGCAGATGATAGCATGGCCCTGTGACACAGGGCTCCTCTTGAGCTATGAAATCTCCTCCCAAGAGCCTACAGTGCCAGACTGAGAAAACACAAACAGCCACTGAGGCACCATTGACAAATGACCTGACCAGCAGCCCTCAAGCTGTCAAGGACAAAAGTAAACAAGGAGCTACCACTGCTTAGGGGCATCCAAGGAGACATTCTGATGGCTATAGAGACTATTTTCAAGGATCCACAGAATACCAGCCCTGGCTCACTGTACTGAGTGATCCCCTGTGACATTTCTGCCAAGGAGGCAAACCCAGACCCGTTCTTTGGGTGCCCAAAAGGCCCCGGATGTCATAGGACATAATGGAACCAAAATACAACAATAGATTAAGGCAATGGAAGCATGAATAAACTGCTTGTTGGCATGCATTGAGACTGGTCCATTCATTGTGCCAGACACACCATACTACTGTAAGATGGTAAGCCAAGCATAGTGGCTCATTTCTGTGATCCCCGAACTTGAACACTGAGGCAAGACAATTGCTATGAGTTGAGGCCGATATGGGGTGCAGAATGAGATACTGTCTCAAAAGCAAACAAATAAAAAAGTTGTAATAATAAAAAAAATTGTGGGATGTGAGACCTTTTGGGCTACCTTTGTAATTTTTTTTATAAATTTAAACTTTCTGCATAATTAGAGGTAATTTGAAAACCTCAGGAAGGTAATATGACTCTTTTGTCATTAGCAGCCAGAGTTATCCGAAGCTGTGCTCAGGTCTGACTTTCTGCCGCCAGGATATCAAATGACAGAGCCAGGGACCAGCATATGCCCTCTGCCATGTGTCCTTGTTGCTGATTGTGGTGATGCTTGGGGGGGGGGGAATGCAGCTCAAGGTGACCTTCCTTGTTCATTACACTTCCCTTTCTGGGTGGGAACATTCAAGCAAATTATTTTTCTTCAAGTCAAATTAATCTCTCTGATCAAATGATCACCAACTGCTGGTGGCCCAAAGGGCCCAGCAGAATGACCTATTTCCTCAAACAAAGGCAAGCTCAGCCCTGGCTGCAGGGAAGGCAACAATGAGCTAGAGAGTTCATCCATGATATCTCAGAAAGGGGACAAAAGAGGGCGTGGTTACTCTGAGACGAGGGGCTGTCTGTTTGAGCAAGACTTTTCAGCGTGTTCCTTTCTATTGGAGATGGGTGAACAGAACAAAGCAACTTTGAGCTGGGTTTATCTGGGTTGCATGACCTGAGAAGCCTGCTTCAAGATGAGGGACTAGCAACAAGACCTGTGGTTCTGAGAGGGATTGCTTCCTCTTGGGAGTGCTAGCCCAGAATCCTCTTACTGGGCAAAGTGAGTTCCTAAAATGAAAATAAACGTCATGATGCTCCCTTTCCAAGTTCTGGGAGGAGGCTGGGGCCCATAATGCGCTCATGTCTACAACGGCAGGAGCTGGCATTTCCTGCCTGAGCCAGCCTGCTGATGCCAGCTCCCAGTGAGCCTCCCTGTTGTCAGGTCTTCATGTTTCAGGTCTTCCATAGTCATTTTCACTCCTGTTCATTGGTCTCTGGTATTTACTAGGAGACCCAAAGCCTCTTCTCTGCACATCTTCCCACCTTGTGCTAAGGCAGCCCTGACCTCCTACACTGTATGTACCTTTACTAGGAGACCCAAAGCCTCTTCTCTGCACATCTTCCTACCTTGTGCTAAGGCAGCCCCGACCTCCTACACTGTATGTACTTTTGGGAGCCACAGCAAACTAACCCTGGATCCTGGACCCCTTGTGTGTTCTGTTTACACAACAGACCTCTGCCTTCACGACACTGGAGGGTACTGCCATGGAGCAGGTCACAGGATCCATTCTGTGGAGGCTCCAAACTCCTCACCATTTGCCTTTCCCAGACTCTCCCTTTTTATTCCTCTTCACTCCCTATGGGCCCAGTTTTCCCCTTCCTCCCTTTTGTAGAGACAAGGGCCAGAAACCACAGGCTGATCCTTCTTTCAGCCAGAAGTTCTTAAGGTGAAGTGTCACCAAGAACATGTCTGGCGGCCTGCTCCCAGGAAGAGAGTGGGGAGGTGTCCTAGTTGTTGTTGCATTGCTGTGAGGTGTCACCAGGACCCCAGCAACCTATAAAGAAAGGCATTTAATCAGAGTGTTAGTCTACGACCATCACGGTGGAGAGCATGGTGGAGAGCATGGTGGAGAGCTTGACCACAGGCAGGCATAGTGCTGGAGCACCCCAATCCACAGACACCAGCAGAGAAAGAGACAGACAAACTGAGAGGGTTCCGTGTTTGCTTGAAACCTTAAGCCTATCCCTAGTGACCGATAGTCTCCAACAAAGCCATACCTCCTAATTCTTCCCACACAGTTCAACTAACTAAGGACCAAGTATTCAGCTACGTGGGCATATGGGGGCCATTCCCATTCAAACTCCCGCACTAGGTCAAAAGGTAATGCTAGCTAATACGGAAGGTTGTGTTCCAGCCCTGGTGTGGTCACAAGAACACAAGGTCGGGTGAATGCTCCTTTGATGAGAGCCATCATCCCTTGAATGGGCCTGTGCACTTGGTCCGGGTTTCATTTCTGTTGCTGTAATACCAACAAAAATATCCCAACAACAAGCTACCTTAAACCACATACCCTTCCTACAACCCAGAGAAAGGTGCTCACACTACCCAGCATAGGTAAGCTCACTCCTACAGCCTATAGCAGGGAGCAGCAAGGCCACACATCCCCTTACCTTCCTCTTTCAGCGCCCTCTTACTTTCTTGCCTGTACTTGCAGAGCTCCTTGGGATGCAGTGAGCCACAGTCTGGGCAGCTTAAGCAGCGGGAAGGTGTTCTCTGAGATTCAGATAAAAATATCTAAGCATCAGCAGAGTGTCCTCCCTCTAGGGTCTCAAGAGGAAAGCCCTTCCTGCCTCTTCCAGCTGCGGTGGCTTCAGACATCATTATCTCATGGTCCCATCACTTGCTTCTCCTTTGTCTTCTTACATCCTCTTGCTGGTTCCTGGGTCTATCTTACCCTCTTTTTTTTTTGGTTTTAAGGATTTATTTTTATTTTTAATTGCCACACACACACACACACACACACACATACACACGATCATGGAGGTAATGGTATTGGATACTCCTGGAGCTGGAGTTACAGGTGATTGTGAGCCACGCCACATGGGTGCTGTGAATTGAACTGATATGCTCTGCAAGAGCAGCCCATACTCTTACCCATGAGCCCATCTCTCCCAACCCTCTCCCCATTTTTAAAAGGACACTTCACTGCATTTAGGATGGCCTCATCTCAGGAGCCTTCAGTCACATCTGTGCCCTGGCAGTTGGATCCCAATGGACTGATAGAGACTGCAGAATCTCTGGCACTGTCTCTACACCTTTCAAAACGGCCTAATCCAAGATCTTTTACCCCCAGTAGAACGAAAAATGAAAGAGTTGCCCAGGAAAGGAGATGCCAACTTGAGGACCATGAAGGAGGGCTGGGCCTCCTGGTCCACTTTGCTTTACAAGCTCAGACTGCTGCAGGCATCTGGGACTAAGGGCAGTGTCCAACTCTGCTCATGGGAGCTCTCCCAGTGACCACCATGCCAAACTCCTTGGTTTTCCAAGAATACTGGTCCTCACACTCTTAAGCATTAAACCAGATCAGCATTCTGTGCAGACAGGAAGGGGAATGGTGGGGAGTGCAGTAGCTTCAGTTTGAACAGCTGCCCTGTTAACAGTATCCCCCATGGGGTACCAACAAGCAAAGATTGAAAGCTGCCCTGGACCTTGGAGGCAGAGATGCCTGGAGAGAAAGGCTGCCCATGTTCCATCTCTGGGAAGAACAGAGCCCAATTTAATCCTTATGCCTTGGAAGCCGAATATGAAAGTACCGACACAAAGCAGTCCTGGAGAAAGTCTCCTCTAACAGAGAGAGCAACGCCAAGGGGGGTGCCTCCTGGGATGAGCAGCTGGCCCTGGTTACTGCGTGAGAAACAGGCTGAGGATCACTTGTGGGAACCCAGAGCCTAGATAACAGGCCTCTGAGAAGATCTGGCATTGAAGAAATTGTCTGCGTAGAGAAACTCGACCAGGAGGGCCTGGCCCAGGGGGTATGCTCAGGCAGACAGGTACGCTGGCCACCAAGCACAGTTAAAAAGCTAGTGAGGAGGATGTAGCTGGGGCCAGGAGACATTGGCTTATAAACCTTCCTGCTTGGTGGTGATGCCAAGGCAGCTCGTTAGACCCCACTCCAGGGCCTATTTCATCAGGCCTGTTTGATAGATAGAGGGGCAGCTATGTGCTGTTAGGCAGGTGATGACACCACTATGTTCCCTGATGCCTCCCTCCTCACCTGAGCAGATCACAGGCACAGGCAGCCTCTTGGTCTCCAGGAGGGAAGGGTCAGAGGGTGGAGTTTAGCCCTTCTCAGTTCTGCAGTGTGATGAGGAGCAATCAAAGTCATTACTAGTCTATGGGGAACATCACACATAGTTCCAAAGGTCACACTCATTCACACTCAGGGTCACAAGCTGGCCATGTCCAGATATTTGTCCTGGAATTTTTCAAGAGGCGATGAAGATGCCCACTCTAGGGTTAATAGTTGGGTAACAAATTCTCAGTTAGTCTAGGGCCCTAGACTGGGAAGTCCTCACTAGACTAGAGAAGTCCTCACTAAAGAGTAGAGTCTTCCTCTTCACTTTGCTTCTTCTTCCACATCCCCTTCCCTACACACACACACACACACACACACACACACACACACACACACTCCTAAACAACAAGAGAATATCAATCTCGCCAGTCTCCCACACTGTGTCTTCTCTGGATGTGTGAGTGTGCAAACACAAATATAATGACATTGGTTTAGAAGATGTAGGCCAACAAGATGGCAAACTAGATGGTCCTAACATTATCTCCCAGAGACTTGAATTAAACAGTAGCTGTCACTCTGGCTGAATTCCTAGTCAGTAAAGAATCGCAGCAACCTGTGGAACCCAGCACGTTTTCAGTGTGTGCATGAAAGGTATAGAAAGTGCTCTACCGTGTGGTCCTAGTGTCCCAGCCAGCACAGCTATGCACTGCATGGAAACCCTTACCCCCTGGGGTAAAGGAGAGCAAGAAAACTAGAGCAGTTTGCACCAGCAGGACCCTTGCAGTCACTGCTAGCTTGACCCCAGCAGGTGCTGACAGCTGCCAATAGAGATCACGCCGCCATGTGCTCCCTGAACAAGACCACAGCGAGTAAAGTGACTCTGGCAGCCATGATTCCCCTTTGCAGGAGATAAGGAGAGCAGCAATGTCCCAGGAGCCCTTGCTTCTGCAGTAGATGCCCACAGCTTTGACCGCCATGAACATCATCTCCCCACAAATCTACATGAGCAGAGCTGCCCCAATCTTTGTCTTCCTGGAGCTGGAGCTTCCCAGTCCAGGGTACACCCACCTCTGGACCCTCACAGACACCTATGGCAAAAGTCCTTCCTGTGAAAACTTTAGCTTGTGAAGTCAGACTTGAGTGTAGCTTCTAGCTCAAGGAAATCAAGAATGCATGGACAAAGTGAGAGACTTAACAAATGAAGGTACAAATGATAAGAAGAACACAACAGAAATCCTAGAACTAAAAAGTACACTGAGTGAGAGGAAAAGGCCAACAGAGAGAAACCGAGAGACAGAGAGCCCTGCAAGAGCTGAGCAAGAGTAAAAATGCAACAGAGCCCCAACTGCTGCCTGAATATGCAAAATCAAAATCTGACTCTGAAAGACAGATAATTTCAAACCAGAAACTTGTCAAGGCATAAAAAGACATTGACAGAGGAGTCCAGAAAGTCTCTAAGACTGATGGGCCATTGTTGAGGCAAATAATACACACATTACATGACTTCCAGAAGGAGACACAAAGAGAAAGCTGGCTCAGTCATCAAAGTGTCTGTTGTACAAGCATAAAAACCCGAGTTTAGACTTCAAGGAGCTACATAAAAAAAACTGGGCATGTCAGCAGGCATCAAAAGTCCACACACTAAGAAGTCAGAGCAGCCCTGCAGTATACTGGGTGGGCAGTCTCCCTGAACCGGTGTACTTAAGAATCAGTGAGAGCTCTGCCTCAAAAACAAGTAAGGAAGGGGGCTAGGGAGGTGACCTAGTGGTGAAGGCTCTGGCTACTATTCCAGAGAACATGGGTCAGTCCTCAGAAGTCACATGGTGGCCTACAGCCATTTGTAACTCCAGTTCCAGGGGATCAAATGTCCTCTTCTGACCTCTCTGGGCATTGTATGTCTGTACATCAATGGATCATTGTGAGGACACATGGAGCACTGTGATGACACAATGGAGCACTGTGATGACACAATGGATCTTTGTGATGAAACAATGCAGCACTGTGATGACACAATGGAGCACTGTGATGACACAATGGAGCACTGTGATGACACAATGGATCAATGTGAGGACACAATGGAGCACTGTGATGGCACAATGGATCATTGTGAGGACACAGTGGAGAATTGTTATGGCACAATGGATCATTGTGAGGACCCAATGGAGCACTGTGATGACACAATAGATCATTGTGATGGCACTGTGATGACACAGTGTATCAGTGTGAGGACACAATGGAGCACTGTGATGGCACAATGGATCCTTGTGAGGACACAGTGGATAATTGTGATGGCACAATGGATCATTGTGATGACACAATGGAGCACTGTGATGACAAAATGGAGCACTGTGATGACACAATGGATCATTGTGATGACACAATGGAGCACTGTGGTGACACAATGGAGCATTGTGATGGCAGAATGGATCATTGTGAGGACACAATGGAGCACTGTGATGACACAATAGATCATTGTGATGGCCCAATGGAACATTGTGATGACACAATGGAGCACTGTGATGACACAATAAAGCACTGTGATGGCACAATGGATCATTGTGAGGACACAATGGAGCACTGTGATGACACAATGGACGTCTGTGATGGCACAATGGATCATTGTGGAGATACAATGGATCATTGTGATGACACAATGGAGCACTGT
>NC_022017.1:22971439-23006366 GCF_000317375.1 Microtus ochrogaster | reverse complement strand
CTGTGATGACACAATGGAGGTTGTGATGGTACAATGGATCATTGTGAGGACACAATGGATCATTGTGATGGGACATGGAGCCCTGGTATGACACAATGGAGCACTGTGCTGACACAATGGAGCATTGTGATGGCACAATGGAGCACTGTGATGTCCCAATTGAGCACTGTGATTACACAATGGAGCACTGTGATGACACAATAGATTGTCTGTACATCACAGACATACAAGCAAACAAAACACACACACACACACGAAAATGAAATAAAATCTAATAAAAAATAATAAGATAGAAAGTAATTGTGTAAAACTCCCAACATTGACCTCTGACCTCTACACGTATGCAAGCACACTCACACATCAATGTGTGTACATACATGCATAAATATTCAAACTAAATGAAAGTTACTGAAATCTTATTGAAATAAATAGGAGCTCCAGATGCCTCAAATCTTGGGAAAGAAATAGGCATTAAAATTTATTAATTTCAGAAGTCTCTATATAGCACCAAAAGAAACCTATATTTAGACATGCTATAATCAAATTATGATCATTCAAGGGCAGAAAAATTTTCAAAGTAAAATATGATTCATCACATACCAGGGATCCCTCAGAAGGCTATCAGCTAATAAAAAAAAAGATAAAAGAAAAAAAACCATTTTGCAAGCAAGGAAAGACAGGAAATAGAATCAAAGTACTGGGGAGGAGGGTCAGCCTGCCTAACTCCAGAAACACTATCTGCTTAAAATAATTTAGTAAAAGGAGTAGTTGGGCTGGAGAAATTTCTCACTGTTTAAAAGCATTTGCTGCTCTTACATAAGACCCAGATTAGGTTCCCAGCATTGACTTGGCAGCTCATAAACATCCATAACTTCAGTTCCAGGGGGTGTCAATACTTTCTTCTGACCTCTACAGGAACCAGACATGTATGTAGTGCAAATACACACATACAAAGGGAATGTACACTCATATGCATAAAATAAATAAATCTAAAAACTCTTTAAAGAGAGATAGTCCTTCTGAGATCACGCCTAAGTGTACCAACAGCTGTAAGGCTGATCTTCACACTGAAGTTCCACTGTGCTGAAGAGCAATGTGAAGGCATGTGACAACATGGGTCTCCCAAGGTAAAGGAACTGACTATAGGGATGAGTTCAGAGTACAGAAGACTATAATGATGGCATGACCTGACTCCTATCCCTTTACACGATGAAGAAAGCAAACACACTCATAGATACACAATATAAATGAAACTGAGCTGGCATTGCAAGAACCCAAGAAACAAAAGGCTTGGAGCCAAAGAGCGGTATTTTGTAGGTAGCTATATTAAATTTACATCAACTTAAAGAGATGTTTGTGGGGCCAGTAAGGCGGTTCAGCAGATAAAAATGCAGGCCACCAAGTCTGGCAGCTCAAGTTAATCCTTGGAACCTAAGTGGTGGAAGAAGAGAACTAATTATCACAATCTGTTCTCTGACCTCCACATACATACTATGGCACATTTGCACACACACACACACACACACATAAAGTAAAATGCAATTAAAAATAGATGTTTGTCTACAAACCTCAAGATGAACACAACGGAGAAGCAGACATACAGCATATAAACAGCAAGAATCTATGCAAACCACTGAAGGCTTGTCATGTGACATAGCTGTGCAATACAAGATGGGCAAAGGTACAATAACTATAAAATAAAAGCAACGAGCAAGGCAGCCATTGTAGGTATTCATCTATTAATAAGTATTTTAAATCAGATGGATTTAACTAGGTTCTGAACAGACATAAATCAATATCCAGGAATACACTATCCATGAGAAACCCACAATATGTTTAGAAACACAGCTCTGCAGGAAACAAATAGGTGGGAAATCTATTTGTGGGATTAATATCTACAAGGAAGGCAGGCACAGCCATACAGACATCAAATGAGAAATTTCTAGGCAAACATTGCCTCAAGAGACGAAAATGTCGGTATGCAATGTTAAAATGATGAATCCTAAAACTAGAACAAGAAAGAAAAGTCTTGAAGGCAAAAATCCACCACGAAAGTGGAAAGATAACAGAAGATAACTCACAGTATTTTTTAAATCACAAGGGACTGTGGTGAACAGCTAGACATCAAATAAACGGGATAACCCAAAAGAAATGAATAACTTCCTAGAAATGAACAACTGACCAAACCTTAATCAAGAAGAAACAGAAAGACAGAATAGACCCGTAACAAATGAGATTGAACCAATAAAATAAAACTGCCACCAAAGACAAGCCTCTGGGCCAGATGCCTTCATGAGTGCATTCTACAAACGTCAAAGAATCAATCCTCCTTAAATGTTTCTAAAAGTAGAAGAGAAGGCAGCACTCTCAAAGTTACCTAACGAGGTCAACAACATTTGGTACCCGAACCAAAGACTCCTCAGGAAAGAAAGCTACAGCACCAAACATACATCCAAAACTCCTCAGGAAGACATCAGAGAACTGTGTTCAGCAGCACATTGAAAGGATTATGTTCCATGGCCAGGGTGACTAGAAGGCAAGGATGGTTAAACACAATGCAAATCAGTGCTATGCAATTAAAAATAGAAAAATATAGGATTATCTCGATAGTCACAAAACTATACTTGATAAGTTTGACATTCACTTATAATTTTAATTCTCAATCACAAACGCCATGAAGGCTGTGCCTGAAATGATCACAGTCAAATCAGAAGCTTGGGAAAGTTGAAAATTTCTCTCTATGACCCGATACAAGGTAAACATGCTCACCCTCACCACTTCAACAAACTACTGAAGTCCTACCCATAGGGCAGCGTTGGACTCTCTCACCACGACCAAACTCCCTAAGAGAGCATCTTTTCTAGGGAGGGATTCACTTTGTCTCATAGTATCAAAGGTCTTAAGCCTTCAGTGTCAAGGAGTCTGTGTTAGTCACTCTCCTTAGAGTTTCCCCTAGATACCATATGTGAACCAGCTTAAGAGAGAAATATTTTGGCTCTTGGTTTGAGGTCATAACAGAGAAGGCATGGTGTCAGATAGCTCTGTGGCAGCAGGAGCAGAATGCTCGCATCTGGGCAGACCAGGAACAGAGACAGATGAGTGGTCATACTTGGCTCACTTTCTCCTTTTTGTTTAATTACATCAGTGTCCCCAGCTCACAAGATGCTGCCACTCACATTCGGGACAGATCTCCATCTTCATCTTAGGTAACTGGGGGTGATTTCAAAGCCATACTCAGAGGTTCACTTTACTAACTGTGATGGTTTGAAAGAAAATAACCCCCAAAGGGAGTGACACTCTTCTAAGGTGTGGCCTTGTTGGGGGAAGTGTGTCACTGTGGAGGTGGGCTTTGAGGTCTTTTTCCTCAAGCCTCACTCAGGGTGACAGTTAGTCTACTTCCTGTTGCCTATGAGTCAAGATGTAGGACTCTCAGCTCCAGCCCCACAGCTGCCTGCACACTGCTAGGCTTCTCGTCATGATGAATATGGACGGAACCTCCGAAACTGTAAGTGAGCCACCCCAATTTAATGTTTTCTTTATAAGAGTTGCTTTGGTCATGGTGTCTCTTCAAGCACTAAAAACCTAACTGAGACACTAACCTGCCAGGCACTTCTCAATCCAATAGAAATGGCAGCATTTAAATGGCTCTCCACAGTTTTGCCACGAATGTCTCCCTTCCTATCAAGGCTCCCAGCCTGGGCTCTATGTTGTCTTCAGTGGTCCTTCCTCTCATTTCCCCCAAGCTGGGTATACACCAAGCTCTTCTTTGTAGATGCTGTTAGTTTTCCTGTAGAATGTTCCTAGTGTTTCCTCATGATCAGGGGGCGTGGCCTTGGGGAGGTAAAGTGCCCTCCCTTTTTGTCTGCAGCATCTAATATCACACATAACTGATGAATTCTTGCAAAAGAGCCCCCGAGTCTGGTACACACCTGCAGTAAAAACCAAGGTCTTCCCCCTCGAAAGGCTAGTATCTACTTATGTCTTCTTTTCCCTAGATTTATTTTATTTTATGTGCATGGTTGTTTTGTGTGTGTGCATGGCCTGAACACCATGTATATGTCTGGTACTGTAAAGGTCAGAAGAGCACATTGGATCCCTTAGATTTGGAGTTACAGATGGTTTTGAGCCATCATGTGGGTGCTGGGAGCTGAATCCAGGACCCCTTTTTAAAAAAATGTAACTGTTCAGCCATATCTTTTACATTATTTTAAATTCTTCCATTCGAAAATTTTTCCAACAAAGTCCCTTCATTCTAGATTTTTAGAGGCTGAAGTGGGCTCAGACCTTGGAATCTCTAAATCTCCCTTCAGAGGATGCAGGAGGCTGAGGCCTTTCGATCTGCAAATCCTAGAGTTATTTAAAATTACCCTAGATCCATGGTTCTCAACCTGTGGGTTGAAACTCCATTAGAAATCAAACGACCTTTTCACAGAGGTCTCATATCAGATATCCTGCATTCCAGATATTTACATTATGATTAATAACAGTAGCAAAATTGCAGTTATAAAGTAACAACAAAAAATTTACGGTTCGGGGTTCCCCACAGCATGAGGAACTGTATTGAATGGTTGCAGCATTAGGAAGGTTGAGAACCACTAGCCTAGACCCTTCAAAGAAGTTGGATCAGCACATACAAGACAGCAGCTACAAAGGCTGGTCTCCAAAGCAGGCACCCACCATGAAGGTCAGGACTGCTGCAGAAGTCTAGCCTGAGGACTTCTGCTTTTTCATCTCAGCTGCCTGCTTGCCTGGTTGTCTATCACGCTGACTCCTCAGCCCTCAGGAGTCTCTCCCTGCAGGCCCTCCGATTTGTTCATTGTTAGCTGTATTAGGTACTTCTCTCATGCTGTGACAAAATGCCAGAGAAAAGGAACACAAGGAATGTCTGTTTTTACTCATGGTTTGGGAAGATATAGTCCATCATGGTGGGGACAGTATGGTGGAGAGGGTTGCATTCCATGCCCTGTCAGGAAGCAGAAAAAGGAGAATGTTGGTACCCAGTTGGCTTCTGCTTTCTTTTTGGTTTGTTCAGTCTGGGTCCCCAGTAGACACTGTAGGATAGTGCTTCTTACTCACAGGGTGGGTCTTCCTCTCCTCAGCTAACGCCCTGGCAGCACCCACAGGCGTGTCTCTTTGGTAATTCCAAATCCAATGTAGTTAATCAAAATTAATCATTGCATTGGCCTTTCCCATTCTGGCCTCTCTACCTGGATACAGGGGTGAAATCAACTTATCTTGGAAAACCTTCCCTATCTTTTCTTTGGTTATTCCATGATCCTGGGAGTAGGAGGAGGTCACCTGCCAGTACACAGACTTCAGTTTTTGTGGAGTTAAATAATGCATTTACTAGAACAGGGACAAGATGCCCAACCCATGGAAAACCACTTCTATCAGACAAGAATGTGACAGGCATATGGGTAGAGTCTGTTGAGCTATCCTATGCAGAGAGAGAGCATCCCTCCAGGCCAGGAGCATCCCTCCAGGGCTCTGCTGCATTATGCAGTCTCTACTGGGGAAGAAACTTGCTATTCCTTTCTTTATCCTACAGACTCGTGAATCATTGATCAAAACACGTTCTCCTCAGCAGGTCTCTGCTGTGTAATTTCTGACCTTGTGTGATTGTAAAACATTTTCTTTTGTCTTGGCTTTGATCATCCCAATTCCAAGAGAGGAGTGGGAGTTGGCAAGGTGCTTGAGCAAGAGCACCCACAATGGCAGGCTCCATCCTGGTTGTCCTTTTGGGGGACCCAGGGAGCACGTGAGCATCTTACTCTGATTACTCAGCATTTTTTTTGAAACCAGAAATTCTCAGATCAACTTAAAGATATGAGATGCCTGTTCATGTGCATGCAAGATCCTTTTAGGGCACAACCTCATCCAAGGAGGTCTGGATATTTAGAACCATGTTAGTAAAAAACTTTTATGTGTTTTGTTTTGTTTTTCCTAAAGCAAATAATTGAACTAGTCAGCATATTTTGGTCAACCCACAGTGTGTCAGGCAGCAATTAAGTGCCATGACAAAATGCCCAAGGTAAACAATATAAGAGAGGTACCCCATTGCTTTTAGTCTCCCAGCAAGGCAAAAACTCATGGCAGAAGAGCGTGAAGCCTATCTTAGGGGTTCCTGTTGCTTCAATGAAACACTATGACCAAAAGCAAGTTGAGAAATAGTTTGTTTTGCTTATAGTTCCACATCACTGTCCAGCCCTGAAGGAAGCCAGAGCAGCAATTCAAGCAGAGCAGGAACCTGGCGTCAGGGGTTGATGCAGAAGCCATGGAAGAATGTTGTTTATTTGCTTGCTCCTCGTGGCTTGATCATCTTGCTTTCTTATAAGACTCAAGACTACCAGCCCAGGGGTAGTACTGTGCACAATAGACTGGGACCTCTCCCACATCAATCACTATTAGGAAAAATGCTCTACAGATTTGCCTACAACCTGATCTTAAATAGACATTTTTTGAATTGAGGTTTCCTCCTCTCATATGACTCTACCTTGTGTCAAACTGATGTAAAACTAGCCAGCATAAATGCCCCTTATGCACCCAGCACCTAGAGCCTACTTCCTCCCTCTAGAACTCACCTATGAATTATATGAGTTATTGGTGGAATTAGTGCCATCATGATCCAATCACCTCCAATAGCTCCACCACAATCTGGGGACTAAACCTTCAATGAATCTTTGTTGAAAGATGCTTCATCCAAACCACAGCACTCTGTCCCTAACTTCCCAAAAGTGGTGGCCTCCATTATGCATTTAGTTTACCTCACAGAGTCCTCAGAGTTTTAATAGTTCTTTAACACTCTTCCCAGGCATCCAAGCAACCAGTGTTAGACTCTGCTCTTTAAGGAAGTTAAACCTATATAAGGTATAAATACATAAAGAGATTTACAAAGGGCTGATTGATACCACCTTGGAGATCAATTTCCATAATCTGCAGGTGCCAAGCTAGAGGCCAAGGTAGTCCTGTGGAGTGCATCAGATCTAAACCAAAGACCTGAAGAAGGCAGATGTCATGACCAGCTCAACACAGTGCACATGCTCCCTTCGCTCTTCAGTTCTGCCCAGGGTTCTGGAAAACTGGATAAGAATCCTCACACTGGTCTACATTCTTTAGCTCATTGGCCCAGATGTATGTGTCATTCAGAAACAGCCATGAAGACACCAGGATGAAATTTGGTCAAACACTTGGCCTGGTCAGTCTGACATATAAGATCCACAATTATGCCACACCAAGATAACTTAAAATTCTATTACCCAGGCCCAAATTCTGCCTCCACCCCATTTGCCTATATCAGTATATGACATCATCATTCTCTGGGCTCCTAAGGGCAGAGTCCTGAGAACTTTCCATGCTGAAGAAACAGCTACAAGAGAAGTGAGATGACCAGGTATCAGGGACAGCCTACAGGGAGCTTTCCTCTGTTCTGTTGCTCAGTCGTCTAGAAGTAACCAAAGAAACAGGCAGTAGGTTTCTAGGAATGCAGCCACCTTGCTAGAAGAATTGCATAATTCCAGAGGAGGGCAGGAACATGTGAAGCTTTCAAAATCAACACAGCAGGGTGTCAAGACCCAAGGACAGCTAGAAGCCCTGCACACCTTTGTGTGAACCCTAAATTAACCACAGCAAACGTGTCTATATCTAAACAGAAAATTCTTGAGCATGCAGGCAGACCCTCCTTCCAGGAGCTGGCTCTGGAGGATTGGGAGCTGTTCATTGCACCTGTATATCTCCAGACACCACCTTTAGAAAAGAGGGTTGCCACAGTGCCTAGAGTCACCATCTCTCTTGAGAACGTCTCCTCTGAAGAGTCACAGCAGGGCTCCGGATCTATGGGGCAATGAAGGAACCACACAAGCATGCAGGTGACCCCACATACCCGCCTCAGGAGGATAGAGCTGCAGAAGCAGACTCACAGATGGGCAGTGTGGTGGACACAAGTCTCAGACTGACACCCTCCAGGGTGTACAGGAAATTTTGAGTGCCTTACTAGTGACTCCGTTGACTCTTATTGCTCTGAATTCTGCAGACATATAAATAATTGATTAATTATAAAATAAAATTCAACTTCAGCTAACCACACCCCAAGATTCCATAAGGTACTAAGACAAACAGAGGCAAATGTCTGATACCTCTGGGAGCACCTGAGGGAGGAACAGAGGGACTCATGGTGACAAAGGCCTGAGATGGAGCCACGGGGGTGTGTACGGATGGGGCCATGGATAGCAGGACAGCCACTAAGTCCAAAGTGGCTCAGTGAAAGCCTGGGTGTGACCTTCCTCCCTCAAGCTGGCCAGCTATTAAACTTTGCCTATAGCTGGAGCTTATTAAAATTTCATGACAACTGGTCTACCTAGAGCTGTGTTGCTTCTATTTTTAATGTCTTCAGCTTATCAAACCCGCATAAGGCAATGTGCTCACTGTTAAAGGTCTCTGTCTTCTAGCAATTTGTAATTTTTTTCCTGTTAATTTCACAGCAATGGATGGAGAGTGGGCAGGAGTCAGTGAAAATAAATGAACTTCAAATTACCTGGCTCTGTAGTCAGAGGAATGGAGCTGGGCTCGGGGAAGGGAGAAGCAGTACTGGGGGAGTTTTCCTGACATAGTTCCTGTGAGGCATTAAAGACTGGGAAGATCCCTGGACAAAGAGTACTTTAATCCAGCTCCAAGGGGACTGGGGTGCTTCCTCTGTGCAGATCTCTCCCTGGAGTTGGCTCAGGCAGACAAGGAATTAATTAGAGTAATGTTCAATCATGCAGGTAGGAAGACCAGCTAGCCAGGCCTCTCTGGAGCAGTATGACCTCCTAATAGAAATGATTTTCCCCTAAGGCCATTCAGAAGGCTTCCTAAGAGCACTTGGTATGAGCCAGTGACCTCAAGACTCTGTAACTCAGTACCAGCTGAGCCCCTCTTGGCCCTGGAGTCACCAGGCATGGTGAGGAGTCAAATAAGGAAAGAGTATCCAGAACCTTTCATGTTGCCTGGCCAATGCAAAAAGCAGTCAAGGAAGCCATGGAAGCAGAGAGCACTTAGTCTGACCGTAAGACATAAAGCACCTACCTAGATCTCTGGAGTTTGCTTCTAATAGGTGGCGTATATCTTTGTGGCATGGATTGTTCACACAACACACAGAGCTCCTGGATCTCAAGTCCAAATCCTCCTGGGACTAACCTCTGATGACTGAGGCTCAGGTCTCTGTTGGTTGCCCTGAGTTAGGAAATAACTGAATCAAATACTCTCCTGGGATCGCTGTGTTCACATTGTCCCGGTAAGATACATGTGCCATACCTGGAGATCGTGGCTCAAACTGAATCAGCAGTCGGGGCCCACAAGGTGGGGCAGATCTCTGTGGTAGTTCATGGCTTTTTTAGAAGTCTATAGACTCAGTATCCTAGGAAGCAGAGATGGCATCAAGACGCTGAAATTCTAGGGAAAGCACACACTGCTAGGCAGCAGGCCCAGAGTATGCAAAGAAAGAGAGCGTGGCTGCTGTAAGGTAGCTGAAATGGACTGACTGTGAGACAAGATAGAAGAGAATTTCTTGCCATAATACATTATGGAGAGCAGAAAAGAAAGAGGTTTTGTGCATATGACAATCACACCCGTGACCCACGATTTTCAGGTGTGCTCTCAGACTTACAGAAGCTGAGAAGTCCCTACTCTCAGCTGGAGAACCAGGAGAGCAGACGGCGCAGCTGAGGGTCTGGAGTCAGGATAATGGTGGATTTTTCTCTTGGAGCTTTAAGTACAAAGAACTAGGTGTGACAAGGGCAGGGGAAGGACAGCCCAGCTCCTCGACTAAGACAGAGCTCTGCTTAGATTCTCTGCACACTGGATAGCACCCTTGACACGGGAGAGGCACACACCTTAATCTAGCTGATGGAGACGCTGCTTCACAACTCCCTAATGTGGTCAAGAGTCCAGCACACAGACCTCTATGGGCCTTCTCGTCCACTCCTGTTCTGAAGCGCCAGGCAAGGGTAGAAGAGTCTCTCCCTTGGCTGGAACATAATGGTTCAGAGAAGGAGTTCTATCACACCTAACTCAGAGATGCATGGAGGCAGTGTACAAGTCTGGGATAAGACCACATCTACCAGGGCCAAGGACACTACAAGGCAGCTACCCTGGATGGTCCTAGACTCGGCCTCCATGGAAGAGCAGACTCTAACAGAGCAGGTGAGGAGCATAGGACTGATTCCAGTAGGTGGATTCTCAGTCACTGTTTCTGGGACATGATCAGCTCTAAGTGTAAGGGCCTCTTGAGGTTGCCACCAGAGAAATGTACAGTTGAAAGGATGGAGAAGAAGGGGCAGAAGGAGGAGGGAGACCAGGAGGAGGGAGGGAGACAAAAGGAAGAGGAATATAGAGAGGGAAAGGGGAAAGGAAAGAGAAGAAGGAGGAAGAAGAGGGGGGAATGAGTGAAAAGAGCTAAGGGAGGTATAAGGAGATTAGCCATACGCTCTCCTTGAATTACACTCACCAGCTAACAGACTGCTTTCTCTCAAATCTTCCAGATGCCAGTCTATCCAGATACATGAGCCCATTTCACACAAAATTAGCATCCCTTACTATGATTGGGTGTTCGGCCATCAGAGCTCCTGGTTTGTATTTCATTCCTTGACCAGCATCGAGCCACAGAATCTCATGGAGCAACACGCCATTATGAGATGAACTTTTGGGACACTGCCTTTTGGTTTGGGTGGGTTTGCTCTGGGGACTACCTGGGCTCATTTGCTCTGGCATGAGCTGTGTGCTGATGACTGACCAGGAAGTCCCCAAGAAATTCATCAGGAAGGTGATCTGGCCAGCAAGAGAACACTGATCCAAGGTTCAACCCAGCTGGCACCCAAGCCACTGCAGGAAAACTCTGAGAAGATGGCATCTTCTCGTCTGTGTCTAGGATTCCTGGGAGGGTTGGTAGACCTTGGTCAGGCAAATCTAGCAACTGAATAATTCAAAGAGAGACACTGCCTGTGTTCTCTGCGGTAGGAGGCAAGGCAGAGAAGGAGGGCCGTGATGGCTAATGATGATCAACTTGATGAGATTTAGAGTCACCATGGAAACAAATATTTGGGCATGACTATGAGGACATTTCTAGATTAAGTGGAGGTAGGGAACCACCCTAAATATGGTCAGCATCATCCAGGGGTCTGTGTTCTAGGATCTCACAAAGAAGAAAACTTGAGCTGAGCACCGATTTTCTTCCCTTATCTCCTGGCTTCATACTGAGTGTGACCAGCTGCCAAAGACTCCTGCTACCTGCCTTCCCCCACCACTACAGACTGCAACCTTAAGCTTTGAGCCACCCCCCCTTAAGTTGCTTCCCTCAGCTACCTTGGCCTAGCAATAAGTCATGTTAACAGCACAGTAGGTGTGATAGATGGCCAGAATGGGTTGAGATGTTCCCATCACTAATGTCTACCTACCTGGTCAAAGACAAGAGCAGGGACTGGCATTCAGGAGGACAGTTTCAATCCTGACAGCAAAGCTATCATAGGGCTATGGTTCCAGATCCTACTGTCAGTTTGTCCCCTTGCCTGTGGTTTGCTAAACATGTCTCACTGAACTCGTGGACACTAACAGCACCATTCAGACATATGAGCTTGCACACATTGATGGCAGAACCCAAACATACTGACAATGGCAATGTATCCAGACACACTGACAACAGCACCCAGACACAGGGACACTGGGAGCAGCAGTCTGACACTAATGACTGAACTCGGTCACATAGACACAGCCAGCAGCAACCAGATACTGACGGCAGCACCCGGACACACAGACACTGTTGGCAACACCCAGACACACAGACTGATGTCAGCACCCAGAGAAACAGACACTGCTGACAGCACCCATGTATCCAAATGGAGTCTTAAGAATCAGCATGAAGCATGCCCAGCCCTAGGGAGAGTCCATGCCCCGGCCCTTCTCATAGTTCCCATGGTCTCCAACCACCTCCCAGCTGGAGGTGAGCCTTGCTTACCAGATCACACTGCCCAAGCCCAGAGACATTGTCCTCCACCCTCTTCCCTGAGCTTCAGGCTCTACAAAACCACAGCACAAGGTAGAGTTACAGATAACACCCCTGGTCTTTGGGTACTGACGAGGTCCAAGGAGGGACCGTGTACAAGGAGAGTTGGTGCAGAGAGGCCCGAGCATCCCAGAAACCATCCTACTCTGGCATCTAGGTGAACAGGCAAAGGGCACAGAACCTCATCTGTGACCATTATCTCTAACGGGTCAGCTCCTCAGAGGGCAGAGCCACTCCCCCCAGGTACAGAGGATATTCAAAGGGCCTCTGCCCATCGGCTTCCACAAAAAAAAAAAAAAAACTTTGTTCTCTGGGCTCCTATTCTGTCACTGTAAAGTGAGGACAGCATCTCCCACAGTTGTTTTGAGAATGAACCAGGGAAGAGAGGAGAGCCCACTAGCACAGAGAAGGCCCACACATGTGTATTTTAAGAATCAGAGCAGAGCACTTTACCCCAACAGGCAGCGGCCAACACCGCCATGGGCCTGCTCATGTGATTCTAATACCCCACAGACAGAGCCCGGCTTGGAACTGGCCTGGGTTGGAATTAGTGATCCCGTCACACCCGAGAGCTCTATTTCTGGAAGGAAACACAGGAGATTAAGAGTGACTCTGTGCAGATTGAATACTGCTCTTTCCTCAGAGCCCAGATGGGTGGGAGGGGCTGTGTCCGGCAGGGGCTGCAGGTGGCAGCTCACCAGGAGAGGAGGAACAGACACCGGTGGTGGGTGTCTGGACGTGGACGGAATATAAAGGTGAGTCCTGACCCACACAGTGAAGGGGCCTCTGGAGGCGTGGGGGTCCCCGGGGGACGTCACTCTTACAGACAATTAGGAAGGAGTCAGGCCAGGCGAAACAAGCAATTAATTACCACTAGGCTGGGAGAAGTAAGTCTCAGAGCAAGCAAGCAAGATGTCACAATCTCATTGGGAGGCACAAAGCAATGAGCAGTGCAATGGAGTGGACAGAGGCAGGGGCAGAGGAGAGAGAGGCCATGGGCATGAATTACAAGTCAGGAGCGGTGGGCCCACCATCAAGGAAATAGAGGCAAGGGGGCCTCACTCCAGGGAGCCAGCAGTTCAGCCTTCTGTGGATAGGCCACTGTGAGGTGAGCTCACACCTAGGAACCAAGGCAGAGAGAGAAAAGGAATAAGAGACATGGGGTTAGCGAGAAGAGGTTTCCGTGGAATTCCAGTGAGATTTTTTTTTGCTGGAAAAGAGAGAGCACCTAGGAGTACACACTAGCATGCACTCCAACGTGTGCACATACACAAAAACGCACCCCATGTGGGAGTACTCATAAGCATGCATCTGCAAGTGTGCAAACATCCACACATGTTCATATGTGTAGGCACATGCCCACATATGGGAGCATCAGAAGAACATATCCATGTGTGTGTGCATGCATGTACATATGTGTGAATATACAAGCAGACATACATTCATGGGCTCTTCTCACAAGTACGCACCAATGTGTATGCACACACGCAAGCACATATCCACATGTGCCCACATTCATATCTGTTTACACATACATACCTACACATTAATCTGTCCATTTAGGCACACCCATACATGAGTAGACTCCTGTCGAAACTCCCAAGTCAGCCTGACAGAGAAGGGTAGGATGATGGACGTTGGGTGGAACCCTTAAAAATCATGAACACCCCAAAGAGGGAACAAGATACCATGGGAATTGGGCCTGTGCCGAGGGAGGAGACGTTAGAAATATGAACCAAACTTAAAGGAGCGATGTGAATAGAGGCCAGGTCCCTCTCGCCAGGTGGACAGAGCAGTGACTGGACCTGGTGAAGGTCTCAGCTGAGGACAACAAGACAGAGAAGGGCACACAGACAGTGTCAAGCAGCTCCGCCCCCATCAGCCACTAAGAGAGGCTGCATGGGGTTGCAGGTGTGCCCCAGGATAGGCAGACTCCTTCTACTTAACCCCACCCCAGGGATGAAGGAGGGACAAGAGACCAGCATGAGGAAGATGGCGGCGCATACCAGGATGGGCCCGAGGATGTGGCTTTAGCAGGAGAGTTGACAGAAGCAGGAAAGCACTAAGGGAGAGATGTCCAAAAGATAAGCAGGTGTTTTTAGGGAAACTGGGGGCCAGAGTGGATAAGGTCTCATTCGAGTACTCCCTACCTGCTGGGACATGAATCCTTGGGGACTTCAGGGTCCCCACTGGTCCTAGAGTTGTCTTAATCCTTGTGAAAATTTTTTCTGTGGGCTCACTTCGTAGAAATTTGACCATATGAGTAAAGAAGGGAACATGGGCACCTTCCATGTCCACCTTCTAAATGGTGAGGCTCACATGCTTTCCTGCATGAAAATCCCTGGAACCTGGGATGCATGGCTAACCTCTGAACCAGCTCCTTCCCCCTTGTATCTGGAAACCACGTCAAGCCCATTTCCAGCAGCCTCGGGGACACTGACACTGTGGCTCTCCAGACAGACAAGAGGCATCACGGGTAAGACCTAGGGATCCCAAGACCCAGCCTCACCTGCACATACAGATCCATGATTTCCCAGAAGGAGACCAGCCTGGAGATACTGAGATCAGCTTCCTCCTGATCATCAGAAGAGGCTGTCCCTCTACTGCAAAGCTCACTTGTTGTGCCCAGGGTTGCCCCTGTGAGCTGGCAGAAGCAAATACAGCCAGCAAGTCCCCATTCTGCTTCCTGCCTGTGGCTGCTCAGAGAGCAGAGTCCTCAGCCCGGTCACACCATGTGACCTGACTTTCCTCTTCAGTTCTTCTTGTTCCTCCAAGTAGAGGGGGAGATGCAATACAGTCAGCCCCTATCTCCAGGAGGCAGGACAAGGTCCTTCTGACTAGCCAGCTTCCCCACGAGGGCAGGGTGCAGCCCAGAGGAAACCAGACACACTTCTGGAAGATCCTCACAGTCATTGGCATGTCCCCTTAATACACCCTAGGCCAGGGACCTCCAGCAGCTTCCAGAAAATGAAATTTGACAGAATCGGGGAGCTGCCAGCTCTCCATTCTAGCCCTCAGCTGCAGGAGCCTAATCTGCCAGGCTCTGCGAGAACTGTCCAACAGTGCCCCCTGGTGGCCTCTCTCACCTCTGCCTCTGTGACCTGCCAGCTGGGTAGGGCTGTGAACACTTTTCCCCGGGACAGACCTGCACAAGCACAGACTGGAATTATTTGGCCCACAAGCCCAGAGGGTTTGTTATTAGCCACGCTGTGAGTAGATTCCACTCTCTGCTGACCCAACTATGTCTTTCTTCATTTCAGCAGAGTTCAAGCTGGGAGTCCCCAGCCTGGGATGGGCACAATCTACGGTGAGAGCGCAGACCAGGTTGTGTGAGTCAATAGAATATAGTTAAGTAAGTCAGGGGGTTCTATGCATGGCATAGCTCCCAAGCTCAAGACAGGGAAGAACTGTGGAGTAGGTATGGGGCAGCAGGGACTGAGAAAGAGGAAGAGGTCAGGCAAGATGGAGAGGGATAAACTCTGAGAGTGACTGCCCTAACTGTGACTGTGTCAAGTTGGACAGTGACTTTGGGTTTTGTTTCACCCTAGGAATTGAATCCTACTCTAGAAGATAAGTCTCCCCGGCCAGTCCTGGGAGACAAACCCAGGTACATGCAAACTCAAGAGAATGGCCCTTAGCACTTGAACTTGCCATTCCTGGGAAAGAGGATGTCTACAGGTCACGGTCAGCTTCTCCTGCAGTCCAGCCCAGTGAGGACTGGGGGTGAATTCTGGGGAGAAGTCACAGGTATACGTGGGAGGGGAAAGGTAGGAAGGAAGAAGAATCAGGAAGGCAGTGAAGGTTTAGGCAAAGAGGACCCCAATCAGGAGGCTGTAGGAACTGGCCCCAATGGAAGGGGCAGCTTTTGGGATCATTGGGGAAGTGGCATGAGATCTGGAAGTTAAGCTAGCTGGTCCACTTTAGGATTCTAGTGTGGGAGAAGTATCCATCCTGAGCTCCTCCCTCCCATGGATGAGGCATAGTTCCCCCAGGAGACTCCCCGGACACAGCAGGCCTTATATCACCAAGAGAGGGTCATTCAGTTTTCTTTCTTAAATCCTTCCTATGCTACCCTCAAAGGAGTAGCTGCAAAGTCCTACTAAGTTCCAGAGTTGTTGACAGTGAGGAGCCCTCATCTCTTTCTAGGTTTGTCTGTTGCTTTCCAGTGAGACGACAGGATGGGGACCTTGAGGGTGGAGTACCAGAGGCTCGGCACAAAGTTATACACTGTTTCCTAAACTAGAATGATGCCAAAATAAAATGTGCACTGTAAAAACTTCTTACCGGCAGCCATGCTGAGTTTTCCCCATCGGGATACTCTTGTGCCCCTCCAGAAGCCACCTGCGCTCTATTCAACATCTTGTCACAGCTCCAGTGACCTCAGAGACTCTGCTTCATCCCCCCCCCCAAGCTCTGGATGTATGGCCTCTCACTCAGCCTGTGCACAAGGGACTCATGGTGTGATCACCAGCAGTCTGGCCCTCGCTCCCCACCACACAGCTCACCCGGCTTTTGGCTCTGCACAAAGTATTTAATAAATGTTTAATAGCAACAATAAAAGATCAACTTGGCAAGACTGAAGATTTTTGTTCAGGGACTTGGGGCTGTGCTCCGGGTCAGTAGTAAAACGCAATTTGGCAGATGTAGAGGAGAGGCTGGGGCCACTGGGTGCTGTTTGGAGCCCTCTTCAGGGAAATGACAGAGATGCTGATTGACTGGTACCATGTCCTTCCCAGGAAAGCCTCTCCTGCCAGGACCCGAGGATTCATCTGGGATAGTCCATACCCCACATTCTTGTCTACTGAAGAGAGGTCACGGCAGTGTGTTTCCTACAGGATGGTTACAGATATGGTATACAAGTGACAGAATGCAGCGAGGCATCCAGTACTGCATCCTAGTCCCCAGGCTCAGTGGGCATGACTGCCCCTCCTGTCCACGTGCTCATCCTGTTTGCAAAAGCCAGAAAATGCTCAGTCCTGGGACCCTAGCCTAGAGGCTAAGGAAGGAGTATGAAAGCCTCAAAGATGCAGTAGACAGCACCAGAGGGCTGTGCCTGAGCAGGATGGAGGTGGAGTCTTCCCTGGAGGATTGTATCCTATATCCAATTCAAACACATCAGACGGTGCTCCAAATCCAGGAGGGTGATGGGAGAGCTGGAGGGGAAGTCCAGAAAAAGCTGCTTTCAAAGCAAAAACCAACAGAAAATCGAACGAAATTTGTATTTAAAGGTGATATTGGCAAAGGTTAGTGACACGTCATTCTGTGAACAGAAGATGAGAATAGAGGGAATATCGGAAGATCAGGCATGTTCAGCCAGATTTCACTGAAGAAAGCAGCCGCCGGGCACAGTGTCTCACATTGGTAACCCCAGCAGTGTGAAGCTGGGACAAGCTCGAGGGCAGCCTGGACTACATACTGAGTTCCGGAGAAGTGGAAGTTACAGAGTGATACCATGTCTCGAAAGGACAACCCAATAAGCAAACCCAAGGAAAGAACAAAAGAGGGATGATAGCTGGATGGAAAATGAAAGATGCTTCTTTGAGTGGAGACTCTGCAGGAGGGGGCAGGAGGGGCGGCTCAAGAGCCTGAGGCTTCCAGAGGGATTTCTAGGTGAGGTCAAATCTGAAGTTCAGATGTGCCCACTTGTGAGCACAGAAACTAAACGTTGATAAGAGAGAAGAGAAGGATGGCCTGGCACCCCTCTCACAGAGATGCCAGCTAGCAGGAACCAGAGGAGAAATCCCATGATGTAAGAAGGAAGGACCACATCCAAGAATCCTAAACCCAGCCCAAGAAGACGTCCACCCAAGGCAGAATGAACAGATGTCTTCGTCCATGTTCTCTGTCTATAACACAACCTTCAAGCCTGGGTGACTACAAAGAGGCTCATGTGGGCTCATGAGGCTAAGAAGTCCAACACTGGCTGTTTCTGTATTGTCTGATTCAGATACTAAAAGTCTGGAGTCCTGTGAGAAAGAGGCTAAGTGTCCCCAAGGCTGTGCCTCCAGGGTCCAGCTCCTCTTTCCTCCTCCCTTTGAGGAAGGGAGCCTTGAGTGCTCGTTGGCATCCCCCAACAATCTCTGCTCACTGATCTCAGCCTACAAAGTGTCCACTGTAATACGTACTGCTCTCATTGTTAATAAAAAGCTGATTGGCTAATAGCTAGGCAGGAATTTTGGAGCAGAGAGAATGTCGGGAAGGAGGGTAGAGTCAAAGGTGTCGCCAGTCAGACACAGAGGAACAAGACAAGTACAAAGTGAGGTAACGAGCCATGAGCCACGTGGCAACACATAGACTAATAGAAGTTAATAGAAGTGGGTTCATTTAAGTTATAAGGGCTAGCTAAAATACAAACCTAAGCTATCAGCCAAGCATTTGTAATTAATATTGAGCCTCCTTGTGGTTATTTGTGACACAGAAAACTCTGCCTACAACAAAGTTACGCCACCTGAGATCTCAGGGAAGGCTAGACACCCCTGCTCCACAGAGGCACCAACAAAGTCCACTTCTCGCAACCCCTCACCCACACCATATACAGAACTCAAATTCTATACTCTCTCTTTTCGAAATGGTAACATCACATGTATTCCATGCTTTGCTGTTTTTCCTTAAAGTTCAGCATTGAGATATTTTTGTGTCATATATAAAAAGCTTCAAGCAATGCTAACCAGCTGTGGGCTTCGGTCGCATGAATGCTCTGTAATTTATATAATCAGCTGCGATTGGTGGACATTTGGGTCATTTCTGGCAATTAGCGTTTACCAACCATGCTGAGACGAACAACCCAGCTCCTGGAGCATGTCTTATGTGTGAGTCTAAATGCAGCCTCGATAAATACAAATGCAATCACAAAGCCCAAGCGGAAAGTCTAATAACGGTCAGTCAGAATGGGTGTTTTAAAACATCTCAGCAGATTCTGGGAGGTCAGGGGGGGAGATGTAGAAAGAAGGCAGAAATGTCAGTGAAGTGTTGTTCCCTGGAAGGAAAGTCATAGAAGGGGGATGCAAGCTCTCAAGGGTCTCACACACTGGAATGAGAAGTGAATGCCACAGAGAGGGGTGCTGATGGAGGAAGGTCATTGGTTAAAAAATAAAAAAAAACTGCTTGGCCCTCATAGGTTAAAACATAGGTGGGAGGAGTAAACAGAACAGAATGCTGGGAGGAAGAGGAAGTGAGCTCAGAGGCCATGCTCCCCTCTGCCGGGCAGACACGATGAAGCTCCGACCCAGGATGGACGTAGGCTAGAATCTTCCCGGTAAGCGCACCTTGGGGTGCTACACACATTATTAGAAATGGGCTAGTCCAGGTGTGAGAGTTAGCCGAGAAGAGGCTAGCTATAATGGGCCAAGCAGTGTTTAAATGAATATAGTTTGTGTGTTGTTATTTCGGGTAAAGCTAGCCGGTGGCGGGAGCTGGGTGGCGGAATGCAACTCGCAGCTCCCCACAACAGGGTGCTAGCACCACACTGTCCAAGTAACAGTAAAAATTCGATAATATTCAGGGCTGGAGAAATGGCTCACTGGTTGCTCTTGCAAAGGACCCAAGTTCAGTTTCCAGGACCCATGTAGGGTAGCTCAGAACCACTAGTTCTGAGGGATCTGGTGCCCTTTTCTGGCCTTTTTATGTACCTGCATTTATGTGGTACTTGTACACACACGCGCACACACACACACACACACACACACACACACACACACAAAGTTAACTGGCAAAGGTAAAGAGAAAGTTATGGTTGCAATACTAGCAGACATTTATAAAGAGAAGCAAATGCTAAGAAATTGTATTGTAAGCTATACTGAAGGAGCCAGGATAGGGGTGGCTCAGGAGAGGCTCCAGGCCACCCTCCTAGCTTTGGAGAGGGGCTCTCACTCACTCTTTCAAGAAGTTCAGACGGCTTTCTGAACAAAATCTCATTATCACCCGCTAGCAGTGGATCTCCCACCCGGGGCTCCTGTGAGAATCTCATGGTCCCATCATGCACATCTGTATGTGGCAAATGTGTGATTCTCAGAGCAAACACTGTGAGAAACAAGGGGACTCCTAGAAGCCGGGCCTGCCGTGAGGCCTCTCCAGATGTGCCGCCACAAGGCTGGTCTGGGCGATGAAGAGCACAGTGGGCAGGGCCACAAGGAGTCTCATCAAATGTGACTAAGTCAACCCAACACACAGCTACTCTTCCCACAGGCGCCAAGAGCTCAACCCATGGAAGTGTCCAGAAAGAAGCAACTGGCTGGTTCTGCCACAGAAACTACTTGCAGATGCTGAGTAGACGCTCACCTGGGAATCAAACCTTTAACAACTAAAAGTCAAAGATGAGGGCTGGAGAGGTTGTTTAGATGTCTAGAGTACTGGATGCTCTTCCGGAGGACTCGGATTCAATTCCCCAAACTTACAGCCTAGCTCCCAACTGTCCATGACTCCA
This sequence comes from Microtus ochrogaster, assembly GCF_000317375.1. Classification (NCBI taxonomy): domain Eukaryota; kingdom Metazoa; phylum Chordata; class Mammalia; order Rodentia; family Cricetidae; genus Microtus; species Microtus ochrogaster. The sequence goes on along the minus strand of NC_022017.1, from coordinate 22,985,913 downwards.
GTTCCAGGGGATCTGATGTCCTTTTCTGGCCTCTGAGGGCGTCAACTACACATGTGGTGTACAGATAGACATATATGCAGGTAAAACACACATATGCATAAAATAAATTTTAATAATTCAGAGTCGAAACTATGCTAGCCAACATGACAAAGCAATAAAAATCAGAACTGATACAGGACGAAAGACCAAGTGTAGATTGTGTACTTGAAAAGTAAGACAGCCATTCCTAGATATGCTTTGAATCGAAGAATTAATTGAGAAGGAAATGATAATGTGCTAGAGAGCTCTGAGAAGGAGGACACTTCACATCAAAATGAGCTGGGCGCAGGGAGCCTTGCAGCAGTCCCTGCTTTAGAAGGAAGCAAAAAATGAAGGGTTTGGGACTAAATGTGTTGTGAAAACAGCAACATAAACTCAAAGAAGAAGAACAGAGCATTTGTTACACATGAAAGCTAAAAAGATAAAATGTAAACAAACAAACAAAAAACCAGAAAGCCCGGCTTAATCCAAATTCAGTTCTTTGAAGTTAAATCTTTGCGAGTTAATTACAGGATGGGGAAGAAAGAGAAACAGAAGGGGTGGAGAGGGACACCTGGGGGAACAAAGAGTCGGAACCGAGAACGATCACATGAAAAGATTAGGGAAATTGTATGGAAATTGTATCTCTAACGCTATAGCAACATATTCATAAACTCAGAAAAACAGTTTCTTAGAAGTAAAAAAGTTAACAGAATATATCCCTGGGGGAGGGGGCAGTGAGGTGGCTCAGCAGGTAAAGGTGTTTGTCGTGTGCGTCTGTCCATCCACGTTTGATCCCTAGAGCCCACTTGAAGATGGAAGGAGAAAACTGACCACACAGAACTGCCCTCTGACCTTCCTACACAAGCCACAGCATACAGCCCCCCACAAATTAATTAATTAAAATTAATTAATAATGTCTTGAAATAATGTGTCCCAGAAATGCAAAACTGGCTCGCCTAATTGCCATAAAAATATTTCTTAAAAAATCTGATCAAGCATTGGAAAAGATTGCCAAGATTAAGTGACCGTCAAGAGAATGTCATGTGCTCTTGGACAGAAAACAGATTAATCTATGTCATTTGAAGCTAGTCCAGGGCATAGAAAGCACTTAACAACACCTGCCTTTGAATTTTTCTGCTTTAGCTTAAAAACAAAACTGGAAAAAAAGATACAATGAAATTATTAAAATTGCCCAAATCACTCACGAATAGAGATACAAAATTCTATTTGAAATTAATGCCAGTCACTTATCAGAAGTAGCCCTAACTTATATTTTGGTCATAATAACTTATTATGACCAAACAAGACTCAAGACAGTGGGTCACGTCTGGCCCTCCAGCTCTCACTAGCACATAATAAATGGTGGCTGCATCAGAAGCCTGTCCTCAAAGTCTAATGATGAGAGCACCTTGGAATCTACCATAACAGAAAGCAAGAACTCTAAGTCAGAATCCAAACACACAGGAAAACGGTCTCCCATGAAAAGACAAACAACCGTAGGGCTTCCACAATGCTGAAGGTAGGAAAAGGCATTTGGAGACTCTCTGGTGTCCCCATGAGTGCACAATCTATTTCGGCATGCACTGAGGGCCCTGTAGAAAGTTGAGTGTGCTCCTGCTGCACCCTGCAGAGCGGGGGAGCTCAGCTCAGACACATGCATGCAGCAGTTGTGGCCCATGAGCTTTGCAGAGGACGAGACGGGTCTGAATGGGGTGTAATAGGGAAGGATCTCTCTGTCCTTCAGAATAACAATGATGAGCTGTGTTTGCAATCTCTCCCTGAGTTAGAGGAAAGACTCCTTCAGTAGACTTCCTTCTTAAGTCACAGAACCAGTGGAGCTGTATTTGTGGAGCTAAGATCATTTCTACCATCCTTCTTTAGGGACTAATCAGGGCGTTTGGCCCCATGGACTCAAGACACCAACTCTATTCGTGTCTGCACAGTGCAGCTGGCATTTCAAATCTGCTTACACTCATTTAATCTCATACTCTGGGTGTAACAATCTTTGGGGACAGCGAGTTCTTTCAGTGTGGACTGACCTTGCAAGATACCCTGGACCTCTGGCGAAGTTCTCAAACGGAACCCACCATGCACACTGGCAATGAACATCCAGAATCCTACTTTGGACTCATTATTTCGGCACCCACTTAACACTTTGTCTAAAGACCTGAATTTTCCATGGTGAAGGTCAAGAAGTGAGAAGCTTCTTGTGAGCTCAGTTCTGACTTGTCATGTAAACTGGGTCAGAGGCAGCAGGCTTGCTATCACTCTCCCAATAAGGGGACCATGACTCCTCAGGGACTCAATTTCGGAGTCTGATTGCCCTTCTGCCTCTGTTGGGACAATGTTGCACACTGTTTACCACAGGGATTGTTAGATCTGAAGTGATGTAATACAGTTTCATGGTGACAGTGTTACAATGCCTAGCGGTGTGTCCAATCTGCCCCCTCAACCAGAAGAATCTGGTTGTAATAGTCTTCTCTCCTGTTGCACAATAGGAAGGAAGACCCAGGTCATCTGCAAGACTGTGTTGTGTGCTGTTTTTATTGTATTCTGACAATAAAATTTGCTTTGAGTCAGAGGGCAAAGCTAGCTACTGGTCGATAAAACTAACAATAGAAGTTTTGGAGGACTGAGGACAGATAGAGAGACAGGAAGTAGTAACGTGGGCTGTAGAGAGGATCTCAGGCCTTTTGGCTGGAGGAAATGAAAGAGATAGGAGGTCACTGGTTGCCTCCCTGCCACTTCCCTGATCATTCAGGTTCTTACCCCTATCTGACTTCTGGTTTTTTATTGATAAATAATATTTAGATAAGCACAGCAGGACTGTGGTTACTTGATCAGCCCACTGGTCCTATGGGTTAGCTTCATTCTCACAAAGAAGAGGCCTTGCTCTTCAGCAGCCTCCTCACAGCCCCTTTGAAGATAGCGTTTCTGTGATCTCAGCCATCACTGAAGATTCCAGAAGTAACTCCAGGTTTGCTGCTGGCAAGTCATGTGGAGAATGATGAAGTATTGATTCTACTGTCACAGAGAGAAGGCAGTGTTCCCAGTTCATCAGGATGAGGCTAGGCAGCTGGCTGAGTTCTTGCATCAAAGAAAAGCTTGGAGTCTAAGCAAAGAAGGGTGGGAGCTCTTGCTCACCCCAAGAATATCACAGCATCAAAAAGCTCAATAGGAGGCCACAGTGATGGTTCGGTGGGTAAAGTGCTTGCTGTACACATGGGAGGATGGGTGTTCTGGTCCTCAGCACCCATGCAAACACCGGATGGGCCCAGCTGAAATTCTAGTGCTCAGAACTCAGAGACGTGGGTCCCTGGATCAAACTTGATAGATGGGTAGGTTAAATTGGCCACTCTCAGCTCAAGTGAAAATCCCTGCCTCATTGTATAAGGTGGAAAGGGATCATCAAGGGAGGTACCTGATGTGGGACTCCTCTCTGTATGCTGTGAATATGTTTTATTGCCATTGGTTAATAAAGAAGCTAACAGAGTAATAAATAACAGTAATAACAGGGTAATAAAATCTGAACAGAGATGTAGAGAGAGAGAGTAGGCAGAGTCAGAGAGATGCCATATAGCTGCTGAAGGAGACAGACACCAACCAGAAGCTTACTGGTAAACCACAAACCTCATGGTAAAATACAAAATAATTGCAATGGGTTAATTTAAGATGTAAGAGCTAGCTAGAAGTACACTTAAGCTATTGGTCAAATAGTATTGTAATTAATATAGTTTCTGTGTGATTATTTCTGGTCTGGGCAGCCAGGAATGAACAAGCAGGGTCCGTCTACAGGTACCCATTGTTAACCTCTGACATTCACAGGCACACATATGTGCCACATACCACAGAGAGAGAGAGAGAGAGAGAGAGAGAGAGAGAGAGAGAGAGAGAGAGAGAGAGAGAGAGAGAAGCATGCTGATTTGCATGGTTTAGAGAAAGATCTACAATAGTAATGTTTTTGGTTTTGAATGGATGTCATTGTTTAGCAAGCAAAGGTGATAAACTAAATAGCAAGCAGCAGACAAGAAAGAAGCAGCAGATTCATAGCAAAGCCTCATCCCGTAGGCACTCACAACACACAGAAGAAGCCAACCAGGTAAGGCCCAACATCCAGCAGAAATCAGCTGGGGAGGTCCCATTGAGGCAGCCACTGGAGTTCCTTTTTGAGAGCCGTGGGCAGAGCAGAGAGTCTCCTCAGGTGAGGCTCCTGAGTAACATAGTAACAGAAAAGTAACAGCATCAAATTAGGGACTTACAAATACCTAACAGAAACCAACTGGGGAAACTGAGGCAGCCAGCTGGAGTTCCAGAATGGGAGAGTCCTGATGGAAGGTCCCTTCTGTCTCCTCCGTGGATGAGCTTCCAATTTCCAGCTCTCCCCACTGGAGCCATTGTTAACAATTATTTTTATGTTTTAAATTAGCACCTGTTTCCATGGCTCGACTTCACCCTCATCTCCCCCACCTCCTACCACCCTTGAGTCCCGAGGTCTCTCTTCTCTCTCGGGTCCCATGGGTTCTTTCACCCTCACTGAACCATATACATTTTGAGTCTGTGGGACAGGCGACAGTAACCTCGGCTGTAAACAGGTTTCCCTTCTAGTCCTCCTCAAGGACACAGCGCTTCTAATACCCTAGTCTCCTCCTTGTTTCCTGTTCTCTGTTTTATGGAGTTTGAAGGCCTCCCTGCCCCTGGACAAGGAGTTTTGGGGGGAGATAAAAAAAGAGCCTCTCACCCTCGGAGTCCACTTGGCTCAAGCTAAAACAGCAAACAACATTTTTATCAGTTTAATGTGCAAGACACTTGCATACACAGATACACACACCATATACACATACACACGGAAAAAACCATCAGAGGGCAGGACCCAGTTAGCATTTTCTTCAATTTCCTGAAGGCAGAGCATAGGCTGTCACGAGAGTGTGTGAACTCCAGACACAGACAGGCTGCTTCAGTGTAGATCTGCAATGTCCCCAAAGGGCCCAGCACTATTGGGAGAGAGTTGAACTTCTAAGGGATGAAGCCTAGTGGGGAAAATTGTATCACTGGAGACCTAGAATTCGGATACCAGTGTGCCCATGCATGCTTGTTCTCACTCTCTCCTCCCCCTCTCTGTCCCTCCCTCCCTCCCTCCCTCCCTTTTTCTCTCCCTCCTTCCCTCTCTCCCCTTCCCCTTCCTCTCACTTTTCTCCACCCTCTCCCTCCTGACCTAAACTCTTGAGGTTGGCAACTACTGCATCCCTAGCATCCTGGTATGCTGTAAGCTGCTCTACAGCCCTACGGGTCCCAAAGCTTGTGATTAAGACTAGAAGCCAAGGTAGAGACAGAACACCTGCTTCCTGCTCCAGCCTGACCTGAGAAACATCAGGAATCAGCTGCTACACCTGGGGAGATCTTAGACCCTACTCTGCCTCCGGGAGGGAACTAGGAGCACCCTGGCAGGCAAAATATTAGAAAAATAACCAAAATTGAGACAAGGAGAAAACAATTGGCACATCGATTTGACCCAGTGACAGTGACTGGCACATCAGACCCCTGGTGTGGAGTCAGACAAGCTGAGAGACCCAGACTATCTAGTCCGGCAGCCATAGCATAACGCCGTCTTAAGAGAAGCCACGTGAGCTGTGGAGATACGGAGAGGTCTCTGTGCTCTTCCCCCATGATTCATGGAATGAGAAACAAAGACCACCACTCCATAACAAGAACACTGGAAGCCCAGAGTAGCCAAAGCAAGGCAGATTATTTTATGACTTTGCCAAGCCAGGCATTAGCCCAGAATGGTAGGGGTGTTGGTTGATTATACAGTTTGTATAAACATAATGCAGACCTCTTCCTCCCTTTCCTCACTGGCTGGGTAATCAGAATGGTTCAATCTTAGATGTCAACTGGGTCTTATCTTTTCTTACCTCTCCATATGCCTTTTCTTTTCAGTGAAGATCATATGTGGGTTTATTTCTATATTTTACATCCTGGTTATCGTAAATCTTACCAGATGTGTGACTTCATCATGCTATAGGCAAGCCTGGCCATTAGTCACAATTTTCAACTCAAAACTTTCAGTTTGGGGTGTAGCTAGAGAGAGGTGTAGATATTAGCAGGGGTCCAGTGTTTTCTGTTCATTTGTATCTGGACCTAAGGTAGCTCAAGAGACTTTTGAAACTGGGACCGATTTCTTTTTAAATTCACAATGGGAAGGCCGTTCCCCGTGTACCGTCTTTAGTCAGCTGCATGTTTAGCCCCACAGATCATGGCTGCTCCATTGCCTTTGGATTTCATTGTCTCCTGCTAAAATCAGCACTCCTGAAATTTCTCTTCTTAAACCAGAGCATCTCTTCTGGTATGACAGGGCCCCTATGCATAGGGCGTGTCTGACAATTTGCTGAGTCTTCCTATGGGGCCACAAGTGGTCTTGTCAATCATTTCACATTTTCCTGGGTTTGGATTTCTCTATCATTTGACTCAATTTCTTTTTTGTAGTTTCAGAAAAATCCATGTATTGTTAAAGATTATGTATGCTTAATGTTCTGTCTTCTTTCCAGTCACACATAAATAAGACTTTCAGTTGTGGTCTAATTGTCTCTTGCCCTTTAAAAAAAAATAAGTCATTATTTCTCTGTATATTTTAATTGATCGATATTTTATTTTTTCAATGACTTAGTTTATTTAATTAAAATTCTTTTCTGCATTGACACGCTATTACATGATTCACTGAATTCCTAGTTCCCATTTTTAAGTTTTCCAGTAGTGAACTCAGGGAAAATTGTCTTCCCAAGGACCATCCAGACAAGGCACAGGAAGTCTCCACATCTCCACAGACTGTAATTTCTTCCTAGATATTGATCATTTTCTTCAATTTTCTCCATTATCTTAATCATGGTAACTTTGGGTCTGAAGGCATTACCCACTCCATAGAGAAATCCCTATGTATCTTTCCTCTCTTGGTGTGATCTTCTGGGAACTTCTGCCTTCGCAATTGAATTCTACCTGTTCTGTATAAAATCTAGAAAAGCTTTTGATGCCATCTTTGGGTTTATCTGTTCTTTGTTAAGCCAGCAGATAGACAGAGGTAGGCCTTTAGTCTAGGTTCAAGGATGCAGGCAGAGAGCCTTTGCCTCAACTGCCCTGTCAGTTGGTCCATTTCTGTGCTTACTCCACATGAGCAGCATCCTCAGGGGGTGGAGTAGAAACTTAAACAAGCTGCATCCCATTTCCTGCTTGGTGAGGTATGAAACTAGTGACTATTCAGCCTTCAGTCCACCAGCAATGTTCACGGCCTGCTCATTCCTGTTCTACCACACAAACCTAGTTCAAAAGTCAGGCAATGATGGAGAGGAGAAAAGTCAGATGCAGAGAACCTCAACTCACTGCCTGCTGTTCTCCAAGATGCTCTCGGCTACTTCAGTCCCCAATGCCTCCCAAACAAAGCAATATTCTTCTAAATGTCAACGTCAAAACTCTTCCCAAAGTTAATAGTTTCATTGCGCCACAGCTCTAAGACCCTAAAGCTCGCCCTTTCGAACTGTCTGACTCAGTGGCTGTAACCTGTTCACAGAGGTGCGCAGCCATCTTCACAGCTGTTCTGTGCCATTTCTGCCACCTACCTCAGATGTGCCAACCCCCCACCAGTACCCACCCACATACATCACATCTCCTGTGCTGAGCATAAGATGGCCTGTATCCCATCTCAGTCGCTCTCACATACTCAGTGTTCATGTGCAAGGGTGCGCATTCACTTGCCGATGACACTACAGACATTCGCATGCAAACTTTCGCATATGGTTAGCTCTTTCTGCTCTTGGTGCTTATCTGGCCGTGTATGACTGGAGTCACACCACATTCCTGGGAAGAGCTGCCATCCTGTATTCCAAAGCTCTTGCACAATTTTCCCTTCCTGATCACTACATGTGTAAATCTCTCCCCATCCCCCAGGTCACTGTCATCTTGGCTACAGCAATAGCAGCTCCTGCAAGGCTTGTCAGTTTCGTTGGCACCCCCGATAGCTGACAAATGACCATTTTCATGTCGAATCCTTGAGTTAGTGTCTGTTGGGATTCTTTGCCCATTTACATCGTCTGCTTTTCATCAATGAGTTCTGTGTTCTTTGTATATTCTACTCGCAATCTTTTGTCAGAGACACAACCAGTAAATATATTCTCTCCCAGTGCTGGTTGGGTTTTCATCCACCTGTTGATGCTCCTTAAATAAACTTTGCTGGGTTAGGACTGAGGTTCAGTGGTATAGCACTGTGGGTGCATACACAAATACCTAGGCTTTATCCCAAGCACACATAGTCCCAAAAGTTCAATTACAATAATGTCCAGTAATACTTGCTTTATTTTGTTGTTTTGACTTTAGATGCCATATATATAAAAAAAAATTGGTTATAGCTGGGCAGTGGTGGCATGCTCCTTTAATCCCAGCACTTGAGAGGCACAGGCAGGAGGACATCTGAGAGTTCACAACCAGCTTGCTCTACAGAGTGAGTGCCAGGACAGCCAAGACTACACAGGGAAACCCTGTCTCGGAAAACAAAACATAACAAAAAAAAGTGGTTAGGTTCAGACACATGTCTTCTCCTAAGAATTTTAAAAAGAATTTTATCCCCCATGTTTAGAGTTATGCTTCTTTTTTATTATTTAATATTTGATGTAGTGTGAAGAATACATCCCATTCTATTTTTTACTTTTTGTACGCAGTTATCTATTAGCATATCTATTCTATTTAAAATTATTGGTGTCGTGTGGATCTCAACTGATCACAAATGGGGCTGTGACCTTCAGACTCTCAGCCCCACCCTGAATCTCTTAATTCCCCCGGAGTCATCATGGGAATGCACAGAGTGCCCCCTGAAGCTCTGTAGTCGGTTCTGTAGCTGGGGAGTGCATCCTCCAGTTCTGCTCTTTCTCCAGAGGTTGGTTGCTCTGGAAACTTCAGCAGCTGTTTGGGGATGAGATTGTCAAGAACTTTTGCAAAGAAGAAGCCAGGTTGGATTTTGGCAGCATCTATGTTGGCGATTAAGATCAAATACGGAAATATTGCCACCGGAATGGTTGGGATTCGTTGTTAACTTGACAAAATCTGAAATCACATGGGAGGAAGGCTCCAGGAATGCAGGGGTGCAGGTGCTGATTGAGCTGAGGTGAGAAGACTCACCCACCGTGGGAGGCACTGTCCCCTGGTGGGATTCCGGACTGGACAAGCAGCGGAGAGAGGGAGCTGGGGCAGCTGGTCTTCATTGCTCTGCTCCCTGACTGTGAATGCCGTGTGACCAGCGACTTCAAGCCCTTGTCATTCTGACTTCCCTTTCTGCTTTGTCACCTGTTGCTTTTGTTGAAATATTTTTAGCACAGTGGCAGGAAACGGCACTAAGACACAATCATAAAAAGCCTGGATCTGACTCGCGAACGTGGACTCTTCCCATGTCTTTAGGATTTATATTTCTTAGGAACATGTTTTATAACTTTTTCACACATAAGTTGTTGTAAACGTATTCTGTTCAGTTCATTTGCAAGCATTTTTTTTACATGAAAGGGGTTTTGCCTGCATGTGTGTGCGCCACATGCATGCAGTGACCGTGGAGGCCAGAGAGGGCGTCAGATCCCCTTGAAGTGAAGCTACAGATGGTTATGAGAGGTTGTATGTGTGCAGGGAATGGAAGAGCAGCTGGTCTCTTAAGCCGCCTCCCAGCATTTAGTTTTAGAACTGTTATACATGAAGCCGCTTTCTTCTTTTTAAACTTTTATTAAGAACGTGGTAACATAAGCACTGCATCTACCTCATTCACCCTGTTCATCCACCCAACTCCTTCCATCTCCCCCCTCTTTTTTAATTATTGTTATATGTACATACATATGTATGCATATGTGTTTGCATATATACATGTATTTGCAATCTACTGCACCCAGTTACCATTGCTTATGTGTGCATGTGTTCAAGGCTAGTCACTTGGGAGAATCTATTCAGGAGCTTGTCCCTGGAGAACACTGTCTCTCTCTCTCTCTCTCTCTCTCTCTCTCTCTCTCTCTCTCCCCCCCCCCCCATTGACTATGTGTACAGAGATTCACAACTGGTCAAAATGTAGACTATGAAGTGTCTAACAGCAATCAATGCCTCTTCAGTGTAACCTCTACACTTAAATCTCAGGGAAATTCATGGGATCGGTGGTGGACAGACTGGAAGAGCCCCAGGCCCAAGCTGCCAGTGGCTAGATAGTGTACCCAAGACTGGACAGGGAAAAAGCTGTTATAACATCTCAACAATATGGTTGTCTGGGCAAGAACAACATATTAACAACACCACTTGACATGCCAATATGAACGAGGGAAATGCCACATAGTCCCACCATGAGATGCTGCCGCTTACTTGAATTTGTCTCTGAAATACTCATTAAAAATGTATGGAAATAAGCAATTACTACACATCGACTCTGCAGTCATTTCTCTATCTGAACAGGTTTCTAGTGGACGCTGTGAGATTTTCTCCACATAAAGTCATGGGGCCTTCAACAGAGGTGGGTTTTATTTCACCTTCCTTTCTGTTTTTCCTGGTGAAGTCTCCAACACAGGACTGGATGGAAATGCTAAGCTTCGGGGTCAGACAGCACTGACCCTCAACTTGACATGGCCTGGAGTCACCCAAAAAGTAAGTCTCAACTGAAGGATCAGATTGGCCTGTGCACGTCTGTGGGAGATAGTCCTGACTGATAATTGATGCCATGGGGCCCAGCCCATTGCGGGCAACACCATTCTCTGGGGTGTATAAGAAAGCTAGTTAAGCATGACCCTGAAAGCCAGCCAACAAGGAACATTCCTCCATGGTTTCTACTTCACGTTCTTGCTTAAGGTCCTGCCCAGATGACCCTTGGTGGTGGACTATGACCTGGAAGTGTAAACCAGACGGCCAGAGTGTTTTATCACAATAGAAAATGAACTAGAGCGTTGTGGGCACCCTTGTCTTGCTACTCGTCACAGGGTGAGCTTGGTCTCTTTGTGACCATTACATGTGGTGTCGCCGCTGGTTTTCAGGTATTTGACATAGATGAGGGTCTCCCTGCTGCTCTGCTTTGTGAATGCTCTCATCCCACAGGTGTTGAATCCTGTCGATTTCTTTTTCTACACCTGTTCAAGTTATCACGCTGACACTTCTTGATTTCATGAGTTTGATAAATGATTGCCTTCACTTATCTGTATGTGTCCCATCACCCTGGCATTTCTGGGATAAGCCATACCTCATCTTGGCACCTAAATCTTTACATATTGCTAGGCATGGTTTACTAGTACCTTCTCAAAGACTTTTGCACCTGTACCTAAAAGAGCAGTGAAATTACACTGAAATGTTTTGTCTGGTATGGCAGCCAGGGAGGTGGTGCCCTCCTGGAGTGACTGGGAAGTGTGACTGAGAAGTGTTTCCTTCTCACCTAGCTCTCGGAAGAATTTGCAAAGCATTGCTATTAACGCCTGTTGACATACTTAGCAGAATTCATCAGTGAAGCCACGGAGGCCTCCACTCTCTTTATGGATAGTTTTTAGAATACTAATTCAGTATCTTTTCACATTTCCATTCTTCTTGAGTCAGGAATTTCCATCTTTCTAGGAACAAAGGGTGCTAATTTGCCGGAGCACAGCGTCCGTCCGCTGTATTCTGCTTCCTCCCTCCCGGTGGCAATCACATCCCCCCCCCTTCAGTTTGAGTATCTTCTATTGTCGTTCTCTCTGACTTCATCAGTTTGACTAAAGATCAGCCGATTGTGTGGATCTTTGGAGTGAATCAATGTTTGGTTTTTATCAAGCTTCTTTTGTTTTTCTGTTCTCTGTTCCATTACCCCCAGTCTCAACCTTCATCATTTCCTTCACTCCACTCTATCAGGCTGGCTTCATCATTTCCTTCACTCCACTCTATCAGGCTGGCTTCATCATTTCCTTCACTCCACTCTATCAGGCTGGCTTCATTTGTCCTCCCTTTGCTCAGTATTTTAAAGAGGAAGTTTGGGTTATTGATCTGGGATTCTTCTTCTTTTGATATGGATCTTCTCAGCCTTCAATTTCCCTCTTGCCAAAGCGTTTTTCAGATCCCATATGTTCTGGTAAACTAACTCATTCATTTCTGTATTTTGTCATTGTCTCTGTGACTCTCCTTTACCTCACCAGTCATTCAGAGTTTGCTGTTCAATTTCTAGATACTGGAAATTCTTGGCTACACTTTGTAATTTTGCTCTGCTGTGGAAAGAGAACGTATTTCCTGGGATGCTGGTCAGGTGGATACAGATGAACTCAAGGCTGATCCTGAGATCCACCCTGCAGACCATCCAGATGACAAGCATGGGAGCCTGCTTTTGAGTTAAGTGTTCCACAGAGGTCTGTGGGGTTATAGCATTGCTTCAAATCTGCTATGATTTCTTCACCATCTACTACTAGTGGTGTGGATTCCCCTATGTATGCTATGAATATTGCTATTGGTTATTAAAGAAGCTGTTTCCACCAATAGCTTAGTAGAGTAGAGCAGAAATCCAAACAGAGATATAGAAAGAAAGTAGGCAGACTCAGGGAAAGGCCATGTAGTTGCCAAAGGAGACAGATGCCAGAACGCCAGAACCTTCCTTACCCAGTAGGCCATAGCCTCATGATGATACACAGATTAATAGAAATGGATTAATTTAAGATGTAAGAGTTAGTTAATAAGAAACCTAAGCTATGGGCCAAGCAGTGATGTAATTAATATTGTTTCTATGTGATTATTTCAGGTCTGGGCAACAGGGAAATGAATGAGCAGTCTCTGCTTACAACTTGGTTGTCCTACACATGACTGGAAGTAAGCTTCTGTATTAGTTATTTTTCTTGCTGCTATGATGAAAGTAACCTAAGAAGGGAAGAGTTTATTTTGGTTCACAGTTCAAGGGTGGAGTTCATCATCTGGAGGAGTGACAGTCAGAGCAGGTGTAGCCATGGTGGCAGGAGAATGGGCTGGCTGGTCACCTCATGTCCACAGCCAGCAGCAGAGAGAAATGAATGCCAGTGCTCACTGTTCTCTTTCTTATTTAGTCCAGGATTCCAGGCTATGGGATGGTCCTTCCCATGTCGCAGGTGGATCTTCCCACCTCTTAACTAAACCTTTCTGGAAACACCTTCATAGGCACACCATGAAGGGTGTGTCCATGGTGATGCTAAGCCAAGCCAAGTTGACCATGATAAACCACCACAGCTCCAGCATTGTGAACTGGGCATCAGACATATCACTTTCACCCACAACAACCCACCCTTGGTCTCTAAAGCTTTATTTTCATTTCATGGTACAAAATGCATTTGATCCACCCTTCCAAGTCCCTATCATCTATAACAGTCCCAACATTGTTAAAATGGCCAGTGTCTCTTCTCAGACTCAAGGCAATCTCTTAACTGCAATCCCTATGAAATAAAACAATAGGGATCTATAGTTCCAATACAGAGTAACACAAAATAAGCATTGCTGTTTCTAAAGAGAACACTGAGTGTAAAAACAGATTGGATCAAAGCAAGACCCACAGCAGCCAGACAACACCAAACCCTACAATTTCCCACTCAACATCCAGGGCTTGTGACGGGATAATCTTAGACTGGCTTCCCCCTGAGCCTGTACTTTCTTTGGCAAACAGCCATGTCCCCTGGTATCTCGAACATCCTGGGCCATTGTAACTCGTGATTTGCCTTCATGCGGTGGTCTCCCCTGGCTTCCTTTCAGAGAAGCTGGCCCTGTCACACACTCTTTTAGGAAGCCTGGTGCAACCTCAATGGTGCACCTTTCAGGCTTTTAAACCCCATTCCATGTAGATGACGCTGCCAAGTGTCTCTGCCAGCTAAGAGGCAGCCTGGTTTCTTTGGACGGCAGTTGCCACGCCCTCTGTGTGCTGACCCTGGGGAAACACTTCCCTAAGCTTTTGAGCATGGACCTCTGCAAAAATGTTCTAGGTTCAAGCTGTCAGGTGAACTTTTATTTTCACAAGTTACAGCCTTCTGGAGTTGAGATATTACCCTCCAGGCATCTTTCCCTTTGCCTTAGCCCAAATAGGAAGTTTCTCTCTAATGGCACGAATCTCTTGGTGAAACTATTGCTGCTTTCTCTTCGTCCACCACTGTAAACTCAGTTACACTCCCTTCCCAGGAAAGCTGTGCCTTTCTCATCTTTCTCTTTCTCTCTCTCTCTCTCTCTCTCTCTCTCTCTCTCTCTCTCTCTCACTCACTGTGGACCCAAATAAGATCAGTGGTCAGTAGCTACACCTCAGCCTGAATGCTAACCCAAGTTGAAATTTCTTCCACCAAACAAATTAATCCATTCAGCATCAGCCAAGTTCTCAGGACAGGAGGAGAATGTAACCGGATTCCTAGCCAGAATATACACAGACTTCACCCCAGTCCTCATTCCTTCCTCTTTGTTTTATTTCTAATTTTCTGAATTACATCCTCTCTCTCCCTCCCTCC
>NC_022017.1:22966258-22971319 GCF_000317375.1 Microtus ochrogaster | reverse complement strand
TGTGTGTGTTGGTCAGATGCCAACTTTCAGGCATCATTTCTATCCTTTTGTCACATGGGTTCTCCAGCTCAAACTCAGGTCATCAGGCCAGCTGCCAAGTGTTTACCTGTTGAACCATCTCACTTGCCTCTTCCTCCCCTCTGAGACCTCATAAACTATGCCTCCACAGTCTTCATTTCTCTCAGCATTCTGGTTCCCTCCAGAATGTTCCGTCAAGCTCTGCTTAAAGCATTCTAGGCTTCTCTAGTCTGTCTCTCCTGAAAACCAGGTCCAAAGGCCTAAGAATCATGTGGTTCTCTCAGATGAGCTACCATGTTTCTTACAACAGCAAAAACAGTCATCAATACCAACGTTCTGCAGTAGTTACTGTGGGCTTAGCTTTGTCAGCTGAACACAATGTAGAATCGCCTGGGAAGAATCTCAAGGAGATTGGTTTTAAGTCAGCTGAGAACCAAAGGATGCCTTGATGTCCCTGGTTCCCACTGGAGTTGAAGGACTATGGGATCCCCAACTTCCTGTATCAGGAGCTTCCTGTGGAGTGTCTTGTTTTAAAGATCAGGGAACAACACACCCCCTTGTAGTCACCCAGTGTAATGGTTCTTCCCAGTTTGATAAACACCACGACCACAGGCAACATGGAGAGGAAAGAGTCTGTTTCAGCTTGCAGGTTATAACCCATTGTTGAGAGAAGTGGAGGCAGGAACCTAGAGGCAGGAACTGAAGCAGAGACCATAAAGAAATGCTTCTTCTTTTTCTTTTCTTTTTCCTTTGTTTCTTTTTCGTTTTTTTTGGGATAGGGTTTCTCTGTAGCTTTGGATCCTATCCTGGAACTAGCTCTTATAGACCAGGCTGGCCTCGAACTCTCTGCCTCCCGAGTGCTGGGATTAAAGGCTAGGAATGCTTCCAAGGCTTACTCAGTTTGCTCTTTTATACAGCCTTGGACCACATGCCCAGGGGTGTCACTGTCCATGGGGGGGGGGGTCAGTTGAGCCCTCTCCCAGAAGTCATCAACAAAACGTCCCCACAGACTTGCCTGGAGGCCAATCTAATGGAGGCAGGTTTTCATTTGAGGTTCCCTTTCCCCAGATGGCTCTATCAACTTGACGAAAGTATTAACTAGTACTAGTACGTGCTTGATATTGACTGTCATATTCTCAGGATCTAAAATCCCCAGGGAAACAAACTTCTTGGCAAGACCATGAGTCATTTTCTAGACTGGGTTAACGGAAGGGATCCCACTTTAACTGTGGATGCTCCTGGGGCTGGGGTCCTGGAGTAGTGGAGATGAGAGAGTGAGCTGAACATCGGCATCCATCTCTCTCTGCTCCTTAATTAAGACTGTCATGTGACCTCAACTTCCCACTGCCAGGCTTTCCCCACCGTGATGGATGGCATCGCCTCACACTGGAAGCTGAAATGGAGCCTTTCTTTCTCCAGTCATTTCCCCTCTGGTATTTTCTCACAGCCAGGAGCACCCAGGAAGGTCTTTGCTTCACCTTCATTTTTTAAAAGTCATTTTGTAGCCATCAGGTAATTCGAGACAATTTTCTTTCCCTCCCAGAATACGGAATTGATTTGAGTTCAATCCCCAGAGCCCATATAAAAAAAGCAAAGTGTGGTGGTGCATGGTTGTAAGCCGAGCATTGGGAGTTTGAGATGGTCTAGGGCATGCTGGTCAGCCAGTCTGTCCTAACGGATAAATTGTAGGTCAGTGAGAGAATCTGTCTCAAAAAAAAAAAAAAACTGTAATGTACAACTAAAGATTGAACTTTGGTTTCCACACATGCCTACTCACACATCCATGTACCTACCTCCTGCACACATATGAACACACTCACATGCAATAGGTCTTAGTAAGAATAGTGAGCTTGGACTGGAGAGGTGGCTCAGCGCACTTGTTGCTCTTACAAAATACCAGGGTTCAACTTCCAGTATCCACACAGTGGCTCACAATCACCTGTAACTTCAGTTCTGGAGACTCTGACTCCCTCTCCTGGCCTCTGTGAGTACTGCATGCATGTGCTGCCCAGCTATCAGGCAAATATTCGCATTCACAAAATAAAAATAAAAGAACAATGAATTTCATGGGGGCTTCAACTTGACCCCACTCTCCTCCTGATCTTCATCTATCTCTGTATCCTATCCTGAAAAGCAAAATTCTTGAAACCATGGGATTTGTGCAAACCAGAAACCCAGAAGTATCAAGGTCAAATAAGACAGAAGGTTCACCAGCCATGGTCCTAGAGGATTGTTGCTGTTCCTCTGGAACACCACTGATAGTTTCATTCTCAGGCTGCTTCTAATGTGACATAACTCGGGGCTCACTCTGTGCAGACAATACGGCACCCAGGGTATTTGTGAAACCCACCAGCAGCAATGATTAAATGGTGAAGCTGTTGGAGACAGCTTCTCCAGCTGGGGCTGAAGAGAGACTTCCAAGCCTTTTACAATGAGCTGGGGAAAGAGACATTTACAGGAAGACAGAGAAAGCTCCAGCATATTCTCAGGAACCTGCAAAACCCTGTGTGTGTGCAGGGCAATGAGAATCCCCAGGATACTCTGCAAAGGCCCTAATTGCTCACCTCTGGCTGACCTTGAGGTCCTTTGCAAAAGGAAAATGCAGGCTGAGGCAGTTAGACAGTACCTGCTGGTGCATTGAGAGTGAGCCCAGCAGGCTGAGCAGAGGCAGGAGATGCGTTGGTTCAAGGCTGTGTGGGAATCTCAGACTAACCATTAGCTGACCGCTAAGCTAACAAAGAGAAGCAAGACTGTTGGTCACAAAGAGAGACAGAATAAGCAGCAGTAGCCCAGGAAAGCCCTGAGCAAATGGCAGCAACCACTGTGGAAGTTAATCTTAATTATCAACTCAGTTAGATTGAGAAGCATGTAGGGTATCGCTGAGACGCTTCAGGGTACCTGGGAGGGCTTCTTCAGAAAAGATTAGATAACAGGGACTTTTTCCCGGCCAATGCTCTGATGCCTGAGGAATAGGATGGCATTGGGGTACTATGAAATAGGAGAGTTCTAGTAGAAAAAAAAAAAAAACATGTCACTGGGGTGGGGAGATTGAGGGCTAAGCCTTGTCCTGGCCCTTCTTTCCATTTGGTGGAAGTCATGAGAAGAACAGACATGCTGTGCTCTTCCTTTCCTGCCTTGATGGGATTAATCCTTTGAAAAATAGGAGCAAAATAAATTTCTCCCTGTCTGTGTTCAGTCAGGGAGAGGAAGAGCATAGGCTACGGAGTGAGTTCAAGGCCAGTCTAGGCAACTTATAAAGACCCTGTCTCAAAAATAAAAGGCAATGCAAGGCTTGGGGGTACAGCACTGCTGTAGCTTGCCTTGCCTGCATGAGCCCTGAAGTTCCATCTCTGGAACAGGAAAACAAGGTGGTCTAGATGCTGGTGCCTTCACTGCGAAGACTTAACAATGTGGTTCTTACGCCTTTGGAACTATTTGTGGAGAGAACTTGGAGGAGTTTGAAGAAATGGGCTAGAGAATCGCTGAGACACTATACATGGAGATCAGTGGGTGATTCTGGTAACAATAATTACCTGTTTAATGAGACTGGAAGGCCCTCCACTGCCATGCCAGTGAGGACTGTGTTGGGAATTGGGCTACAGGCTCACTGCTGCTATAAAATACCTGCTTAACTAACACTAATGAAGGAAGGAAAGATATATTTGGTGTCAATGATTAAAGATACAGTCCGTCCTGCTCGGGAAGTCAAGGCCACAGGAGGAGCTCGGTGCCAAGTACAGCAGCTGATGGCTCCTACCCCAGGGTATGGAGACACCGAGAAAGCCATGTGGCTATCCAACTTACTCTTTCCTCTTCCTTCACTTTTTTCCTCTCTGAGGCTCCACCCCATTGGATGATGCTATGCATATTCAAAGTAGATATTTCCCCTAATTAATTCTCTTTGAAAAGAGTAACCTACTAATGCCCCAAGCATCTGGTAATCCAATCATGTTGACAATCAAAATAAATCACTCCAAGGCCATTCATGGTACATCCTAGCAAACAATTTATGTATGTTTTGCCTGTGTCCTAAGATTTTTGAGTGAGGCTGAATTTGAGTGTAATGGACTAATTAAATTGATGGGGGGAATTTCAAGACAGCACAGCATTTATTCTGTAGCTTGAATGTCGCTTTGCTGCTTTTAACCAAGTTTATACTGAGAATTGAGAGCATTAAAAGCCAAGCGGAAAGATTTGAAAAATGTGCTGTGTGACCATAAATGTTACATGTTTAAAGTTGCAAGCAAAGGGGGCATGGGTGCTATGTAGGTGGGAAAAAAAATGAAGTCGCAATGGAAAAGATGCCTTCAGGGCATCTGGGGAATTGGCAGAACCTCTTCCATCACAAGATCAAAAGGCATAAAGGTTTTAATTCATCTAAAAGACTCTGCTGCTGAGAAGCATCCATTGTGCCCTGTGTGTGCAGGACCATCTAGATAAGGATTTCCATGTGTTCAGCCTATCAGAGTCCAGGCCGACACTCAAGCCAGCAGCAGACCTTAGTATTACTTGTATGGTACTAGTTTTTTAGACATGCAGAATGCAAGAGATGCAGGATCATGGAGGCTTCCACTCAGATTTCAAAGAAAGACCTTGGAGTGCAGGACATTTGCGGTGGGGGTTGGGACCCCTAGAGACACCCCTGAGGTGGTGTACGTAGCTGTGAAAGTGCAGCTGAGTCTGCAATGAGAACTCCAGGTTGTGGAACATCAGCCATGAAGAGCTGCAGGCAATGCAAGGCACCAGCACAAGACAGAAACCACCAGGACTCCAAAAGGGACAGCAACAGGGACAGGATGTTCCAGATCTTCTAGAGCTAATGCTGACATCAGACGTGTGAGAGCCCACACATTAACGATTTAATTCTTTACTGGTTCTCTTCTTGCTTTGATCTAGTCTTTTCTTGGTATGCTCCATTCCTCCCTTGGAATGAGAATCTTTACCCTGTCCTTCGCATCTTGGGAGCATGTAACTTTCTCTCTCTCTCTCTCTTTCTCTCTCTCTCTCTCTCTCTCTCTCTCTCTCTCTCTCTCTCTCTCTCTC
>NC_022017.1:22964143-22966158 GCF_000317375.1 Microtus ochrogaster | reverse complement strand
TATTTATTTATTTATTTATTCATCAACAAGTGTTCACAGCTAAGAGATTGCCTTGAGCTTCAGAAAATATTTCAAACTTAGACTTTTAAACAATCTTGGAAACGTTAAAATTTTGGGGGCTCTTGAGGATGAACTAATAGGATGCCCATGGGCCTTGAGGGACCAGAAATACAACGTTGTGGCTTAAATATTCAATATGTGCTTGTTGAACATTTGATCACTGAGCGATAATGCTATATTAATTGGCCCTGGAAACTTTAGGAGATGGAGGCTGCTCACATGAGGAAGTTTACTGTTGCTATGACTTTGAAGGTTATCCTTGGTCCTATCCAGTCTCTCTGCTGTGCTTCCATTATAACTATGGCAGAAAAGTAGGCTATGCCACATGCCCCACCACCATGAGTCTCTACCTAACTATGGTCCCAGAAACAATAGAGCCTCCCACAATGTATTAAAATGCTGAAACTGATCCAAGATTGCAGGGAGTCAGACAGGATCGCCATTACAAGATGGCGCGGACATCCTGTCTTGTTGGAAATAAACAACTCCATATTTGGCTATGCCTTTGGGGGCTGCGTGTTCCCTGCTTCCCGCATGCGCAGTGGTTTAGAGTCCTTGGGCCTATCCTGATGCAGTCTAGTGTCAGCTGATGGTGGCAACCAATCACAGGGCGACCCATGTGCCTACTCCCTATATAAGCAGCTGCTTAAGTGCTCTGGGGCCCCCTCACTTTCTGCTCTCCTTCAACCAAGGGCACTCCATTAAAGCGTGATCTGAGAAGAATCCTCATGTGGTGGTTGTTCTTTCTCGCTGGTCGAGAAGTTCGCTGCACAAGATGGATCCTTAGTTATGTAAGTTGTTTACACTAAGTATTTTTGTTATAATGATAAGAAAGGTAACTATAATAACATACATGAGGGGGTCTTACTGACAGATTTGCTCCAGTGTATCATTTTAAATGTTCAGGTTGTCCACAAAAATAAAACTGAAATGTGCACACAAATAAATAAATATCGTGGTTTGTTTTCTCTTGTTGTGATAAAACACGCTGATCAAAAGCAACTTGGTGAAGGAATGGTTTGTTTCATCTTACACTAGATCACAGTCCATCACTGAGGGAAATTGTTGTAGGTAGGGTTTCCTATTTCTGTGAAGAGACACCTTGACCACATGAACTCTTATAAAGACATTTAATTGAGAATGGCTCGCTTACAGTTTCAGAAGTTCAGTCCATTATGATCATGAAGGAAAGCACCAAGTTGTGCAGGCAGATGTGGTGCTGGAGCTGAGAGTCTGACAGGCAACAGGAAGTTGACTGACTGTCACACTGTGGGAAGCTTGAGAAAACAAGCCCTCAAAGCCCGCCCCCACCATGACACACTTCCTCCTAATACTGTCTCTCCCTTTGAGAGCCATTTCCTTTCAAACCTCCACAGAAATCAAGGCAGGAACTCAAGGCAGGCACCTACAATAGAGACTATGGAAGAACACTGCTTGCTTGCCTGCTGGCAGGCTCACTTGCCAACTTGTGCTTAGCTATATTTTTCTAAGCGCAAGAGCTATGGACCACCTTCCTGAACAGTTGTGCCACCCACAAGAATCAGATCTTCCCGTATCAGTAAGCAGTCAAGATAATCCCTCAGAGACATGCCTACAGACCAACCTAAGCTTGTTTAAAATTCCTCAATTGTGGTTTCTCTTCTCGGTTGACTCTAGGCTGTGTCGGGGCTGACTGGGACAATAAACAATTGTTTGGGGAGCTGCTGTCTGCTCATGTGGTGGAAATTGGGCAATCGAGCTGGTTCCTGAGGAACAGCAGCCAACTGACTCAGTAGATGAGGACTTTGAATCAGTTATTGTAAAGACTTTCAAAACTCCAAAGGGAAACATGTCTTTAAAAAAATTAAGAAAATGAGCCGGGCGATGGTGGCACACGCCTTTAATCCCAGCACTCGGGAGGCAGAGGCAGGTGGATCTCTGTGAGTTCAAGACCAGACTGGTCTACAGAGCTAGTG